>NW_007577942.1:507881-526582 GCF_000690725.1 Stegastes partitus | reverse complement strand
TTGAGATCAGCTCCGGCTGTTTTATTCATTTCTTCTGGCAAAATCAGCCTGAATCTATTTCAGATCGCGCTGAAAGCGCTACAGTCAGCTAGACGGCTCAGCTTTTGATTGACACCTAGTTTGGCCAATAGGAGGGCTTTGGGGGTGAGTGACAGCCTGAAGAGCCAATAGAGTGTCTCAGACAGTCAACCCGGTACGGACAAGTTCCATCCTTGTAGATTTAACCAGTCGGGTTGCAGACACTCTCTGAAGCTGTACACTTGTAGCAAATGAACAGACGAACACGTGGATGTGTCGGAAGGCAGGACTATGTGTGTGTGTGTGTGGCGGTATCGGATCGGCCAGTTACCACTGTGAAGTAAATCATCCGATACCGTAATTTCGTCCAGTATCGGATCGGCGCATTTCTAATACGGACGTGTCTTTCTTATGAGGACAAAAGCAACCCATAACATGAATCATAAAATAAGATAAAGATGTATTGTAAGGTGAAGATAAGTTTAGGTTCAGGTTTGATTACCCCTGTTGATTGCACATTTACTAGCTTTTAATGCAGCTCACACCTACAAGCAAAGGAATTAAATTCAAACAACAGACCCACAGTGTACAGAGCAACGTCACTCATCTGACTTCTCTGCGTCTCTTGCTGCCTGTTACTTTACCCTCATCTACCAATCCGATGGAAAAATAATAATTTGCACCAAAGTAGCGATAGGTCAGAGGTCATGTGCTGAACAGAGTGAGAGTAAGATGCATGAGTGCCGGAAATCACAGTTTAGTTGCTGACAGGTCATAGTTACTCAGAATGCAGGTGTCCATGAGTCAATGGCGTTGGTAGCAGCAGTACAGGTGAGGTCACATTCCTGTCTACCACAGGAAGCTTCCTGTTTTATCAGCCTGGGGTGAAACTGCGGGTTGCAACTTAACACAACTGTACGCTTATATCATCATTTATTTATATTTTGTGTGTATAAATGTGAGGACATAAATAAAATGTGTCAGTGTGTGGTTGTCTGTGGTTATGTATCAGTATGCCTTCTATGTGCACTACATCACCAGTAGTCTAACTTGTTCCATGTTGAAACCAGAGGTGTGGTTTCTATGCAATAAACAGTCAATGGAAAGGCACGCCCATGAGTCACATGATTTTTGTCAACATGGCTCAGAATCGCTTTAACCCTTGTTAAATACTTGTTGTCACCTCAAAAGTAAGGGTGATCCATATTTACACCCCTGTACACAAGAACGTGTGACTTAATGAGTTTTGACACACCCAACATGCCTACAAAATAACTATCATGCCTGATAGCATAGTTATGTACCTCACACATCGGCACAAATAAACAATGTGCAACACAACCAAACTGCCCTGTGGTGTAAACGCCAGCATGGAGCCACAGCTGTGTCCAACACGATCACATTGACTAGAGGCCTCAAAGACAACACGTCTATGTCAAAAAATGACAAAGCAGTGTCATATATGGCTGCAAGCTGGGCTGAGGAGATATGAGAATCATGAGTGGTGTTAAAGTCACTTAAAGCTGGATGGAAGAGAGACGAGAAGAGAAGCTGGAGAACAAAATGGGGAGAGAAGGTCAGTGAGGGACATAACAACCACTGGCCCTGTCATAAGAGTTTAGCCAGACAACAGAGATCTCATCGTACATTTAGGTCTCCTGCTCTTGGCTCACCGTTTGTGCAGCTTACAGACACGGCTATCCTGCAGTTTTTTGCTTGAAGAAGAAAACTGGTGTTTTCAGGGAAGCTTAGATGAGAAGATGAATGGGGAGGAGAGAAAGGGGCCAGAGAGGATTGTGGGCCCAAAGGAGGAAAACAGAGAAAGGATGAGTCCTTTCTAAGAAGATGGGGGACGGCCAGAGCCGGGCGCAAAAAGAAGATCCTGTTTGCTGTCCCTTGATACAGTATACACACTAAATAGTCTTTGCAGCAGATTTCAGAGACAGACCCTTGTCTTTGTTCAACTAATAGGCAGACCACTCTAAATGGGCTGTTTTTCAACCCTCTGACACAAAGACACTTTTTCATGACTCCTCAGTGCCATCGTTTTCCTGCTCTTCTTCTTCAGATATCTGGAACAGAGCGCTCTCTGTGTCTTGATGTGTAGCTCCCACAGCACAGGAGTTCTGAGCAAACTCTCTCACACTGCTCCCCATAGCCAGGCTCACATCCCTAGTAAAACTACACTGTGCAACAGACGCAAGCCAGGAGTGAGTAACTACAGGCGCCCTCACAGGGTCCCATAGAATGAATATGTGGGCCATTAAATGACCAGAATGGTCAGTCATAATACCCAATTGCTGAAATCAACATTTTACTGCAGCCTATAAAGTTTTTGCCCATAAAAATGGAATCAATAGTAGAAAATGATATCCCTGTGACAGGCTTATATGAATTTGTACCATTTACAGAATGGTTCCACGACTGAATCATCAATTTGTACAATCATGATATACATTTTAATGAGGTATGTTGGCCTTTCGTAAGATGATCTGCACTTGTTGTCAGCTGCACTGTATACCCAGGAGTTGTTGTTACTTGACAGCTCTGAACCCTCAGGCTGTTTGGCACCTACCGGAAGTGAACTTAGTTCATTATCTAATAGCAATTTCCACTGGTGGTTTTCAGCCTTGCATGCAAACAGTAAACAGACAAGCTCTAAAGTAATACAGACAGAAAAAACTAATTACCTACACCTGTAGTTTCAGTCTCCACTATTACTCCAACTACTGATAGATCACTGATGGTAGGTATATTGCTGTTTCATGTGTTTCGTTGTCTTGTTTTTCTTTGTTTGTTTTTATTTCATCTTGGGATTTAAGTGGATTTCATGATCCCCAGAGTCATGAAACATGCTCCTTGTGTAATGAACCATGTAAAAATTCCACACAGGTATAATCCAAAAGTTATAAGTGATTTTACGGACAGCAAACTTTAGTAAAAAAAATAAAATAAAATAAAATAAATAATCCATAATAAAGTCTCTTTTTTCACCTTAGAGGACAAATATTTTTCTGGCATTATCACCTAATTAAACAGCAACTTGTGTCAAGAATTGTTCTCAAAAGGACTGCAGAGATTTATTATTTCCAGTGTTTCTTTTCACACGTGTTTGTGTTTCTCGGTGTGCTGTTTTCATGAGTTTGGCATCAAATGTCACATAGGCTGTCTGTAGACTTTGATGGATCAATCTCTCTCCCACCAGCCATCCCCAGGGCTTTCATCTGCTTATCTCTGACCACTGTCTGTCTGCCTGACCGCCTCACTGCTCATTCACACTCGGAGGCTTCCGCACAGCCCTGCAGCTCTGTCTCAAAAAAAAGAAAGAAAAAAAAACTCCACACATACCATACTCAATGACCACAACTATTAGTGGAGGCGGTTTTGCGAGTGAAACATCTCCCCCTCCCCATCTTCACACTCTTTGTGTGCGCAACCTATGTGGTATGAAGATATGCACATAAGCATGACTTGGTAACCTACTTCTCGCTGCTGTTGCTGGGCTTCCCTCAAGCCCATTTATGTCCTGAGCTACATGTAAAAGCAATTTGTCATCCTTCTGCAGAAATTGGTTAGATTCCATGCTCCTCAGCCTTTGGGGCAAATTGAGGGACAAATCCATTATTTGTGGCATCTTTATGACTTTAATCTGCACTTATCAAGTTATAAGCACGTTTGTTTTATGATTAAATTACAGCTGTTCACAACTTTATTTTGCTGGTGCTCCCTTTCTGTGATCCATTTAAATACAACACTCGCAAAACTTGAGCCCCTGATCTCTCTGCCTCATACTCACATGCAGTTTTTCACTCTTTTTATAGATGTTCTCTCGAAGCTTATGTATATTAACAACAGACGCATATTCTAAATGTGACTGCTGCTTCTGGAGGCCTTCCCACCCTCTCCAGCGGGTCTTTTCAGCCCTGGGGCTGCTGTAGTGATGGGATTAGGGGAGGCCTGGAGCGTGTCCACGTCTGGAGCTGAGCTGGACCATGCTCCGACGACCCACCAACCTCAGTGTCATTGTTCTGCTTCCCAGCGACCCACTCCAGGTGCCAGGCAATAGAGAAGATGCTCCAAACTTTCCCAGGAATGAGGTGGACTGACTAAAATAGTTCGTTTAGTATCTTTAGCAACCTTTGCTACCCCCCGCCTCCTTCACTTCTACCACCAACTCACTGAGAATCTGAAAAGGAGACTATTATCAAAACAGAGGCAGAAGGGATGTCTTTCTTGCTCTTTCTCTCTCTCGTGTTGCTCGCTCACTCACTCTTTTAAATCTAAATTCCCCTCTTTTTTGGTAGGGTGTGGGGGCCAGTGGGAGGACAGTTGTTTTGTCTGCCTCCATTGGCTGATTTACATCTCCACAGCTTCTCTATCAAAGTGGCCATTGTCAGTTCTGACCTATGAAAATTACAGAGGACACTAGGGGCCTTTCTCCTTTGACAGGATAGCTAGCACACAGACAAGCGTGCACACACACACACACACACACACACACACAAACACGTAAAAAAAAAAAACACAAACAGTGTAAACACACACCCACAAGATCCACACTCTGCCGTTTTATTTATTCAAATTTTACACAGATGATCAGCCAATCGGCCTCTTCTCCACTGTGCTCGTCTTTTCTAAACCTCCAGAGACTGAAGAATGGAGGGATGGAGAGAGGGAGGAAAAGGAGGGAGAGGAAGAAGGGAGGGAGGGAGGGAGGGGAATCATCCAGGAATAAGGAGAGGCATCCATTTGCACACCAATTGTTTTTCCTTCTTTCGGAGCCAGGGAGAAGAGAAAGACCACCTCTCTCCCTCTGTGACCACGGTCCCTCCTCCTCCCCCTCTCCACCTCCTCCCTCCTTCCCTCCCTCCTCTGTGAAAGCAGCGTGAATGGAGAGCCACATTCAGTGGGGATGAATGGGATGGGGTGGAAATGGGTAGGGGGTCATTCTGACCACCCCAGCCCTCCAATGCCAGAGCCACATGTGCAGCATATTAACATATGAAGCCCTGTCACTGCTGTGTCCACCCTCCCAACTGACCTCATTCACATTCATTCACACAAACACACACATACACATACACTTATACACACATACACACATATACACACACACACAAAAACACACGTGGAGCCTTTGGGTCAGGTGCGATGCCGTTTTATCACCAGAAATCTCTGAGCCGCTTAAAGGGATTGTGCACCAACGGCAGGGTGAACTTGTGGGCAACAAGGACACAAGAGTGGCAGAGTGTTGAGGGGCCCGGGGCAGGCAAGTGGGACTTGTGCCAAAAACCTGGATTTAAAAAAAAAAAAGACAAAATGAGCTCCATAATAGCAATCAAAAAACAAATCTTCCACTATCGGAATCAATGGGGGAACCATGCAGCAATCTGCAAATCCAAAAACCATTGAACTGTAGTTAAGCAAATTGGAAAAACAAGTGCAAAAAAATGTGAGAAGAGGGCCAAAGAAAACGTACCTTGGGCCCTTGCTGCACAGGGACCTTTTTTAGACTGCCTTTCCTGTTAGACTTTCCCTCATCGAGACAGTGCGTCACACGCAGGGAGTCTGCAAGCCCAACAGATGTTAACCCTTTGCAAGCTAAACAGCAGTCTTTCCTGAGGAGCGTTCCACAGGGCCTGTTCACACACTGTCTGCTGGGTCCGGTATGTTTGGACTGAGCCTCTTACTACTCCACCATACTCCCCTCAGGCTCTAATCTATTTTACAGCACAGAGGATTTAATGATCACATTACAGCTTCTACCGCTCAGGAGTGCTTGTCTACTATTTAAAAAAAAATAAAAAAACAGGTTTGGTTAGTGGCCAACCAGTACATGTTGTGTTGTCGGAGCCTTAGACAGTTGGTAATATCATAATATGAAAAAAGCAGCACCCCCTCACCTCTGTGCTTAATGCCTCCATGTGTGTGTGTGTGTGTGTGTGTGTGTGCTGGTAGGGGGCTAGTTATTAATCACTGCCTGAGAGCTGACATCAGGCAGCCAGTAAACGTTAATTAGGACCACCCAATGGCCAGGCCAGTGTCATTAGCTAATTGAGTTTGTTTATGTGTTTGTGTTTGCAGGGACAGAATAAAAAAGCAAAAAAAAAAAAAAAGAGAGAGAGAGAGAATGAGAGTGAGTGGAGGGAGGAGGCGAGGGAGGGAAGTTGGGAGGTTGATGGGGGAGGAAGACGGGAGGGAGAAATGTGGGCTTGTCTCATCCAGTGCTCTGTTGTGGTGACATGTCCTTCAGCTCAATCCATAGGGAGAAAGAGAAACAGAGAGGAAGAGAAGGATGGAGCAACGGAGAGGAAGAGAGGACAGAAACACACAGAAACCCCCCCCCACACCCCTATCCCACCACCACCACCACCACCATCCCCACTCTGTCTCAGGAACCTGAGGCCTCAGCCAGAAACTTACTCCGCAGGCAAACCATGGAAAGAAAGAAAGACATAAAAAGGCACGACAACATGCTTCCCCCCCCTTTTCCCAGAATCTACAGATACATTGTGTTCTAGCCGTCTGCAACCACTGATTTCCACAAGCACACATTGTGTAAGTCACATACGCAGACACACACATATGTACAGTTAATGCATGCAGGCATTGACCAACACGTATCTGAGCTCATGCACCCTCCAGCCTTTCCCTTGTGTGCGTTTCACACGCCACCTCTGTTGCCTCCCCAGGGTGTTTAGAGTGATGCTGTGTGTAGAGAGCAGCCAACCAACAGAACTGCATGGTCTCAGATGGCTTGGTGTGGCTGGCTGTGGTTATGCCTGTTGAGTCCGCCTGACCACCACATGATGAATCACATCCTAGCTCCGTCCAAAACGACACACACACACACACACACACATACACACAGGCCAATACTCCAGTTCTCTCACCAGCACAGCTTATAGCAGTCCAAGCAAGAGAAACAACTGTCCTCTTCCCTCATCGTGCATGGAGATTAATTTTAACAAGCCAAGTCAGAGCTCTCAACAGCAGTACAGAGAGCAGGAAAAGCAGAAAATCCACCAAGGAGCAAAGGGGAGGAGGGAGAAAGCTGAGCTGCAGCCCTCTGCTGTCAGGGTCTCTCTTCTTCTCTCTGTGTGATTTGTGCCCTTGGCCAGGTCCGATTCATGTCCCACAGATAGCTCAGCTCATGCCCCAGTAGGCTTGTTAGAGCAGTTGAATGAATGCCTACATGTAAGGATTTGGCCCAAAAGCTAGGACAAAAACAACAACAAGAAAGCAAATCTAGGCAGACAGACGACAAAGTGAGACATTGCCCAGTTTGTTTTGTAACTTTCTGCTGCTGCTTTTTATAGGCAGCTCAGCGGTCATTGAGATCATTGTTGTCTGCTGGTAAAACACTTCCAATTTCAATTACAGATTGTGATACCAAAAAACACAGTGATAGTGTAAAAGAAACACAATTCCAGGAAAGCATAAAATTCACTCTGCCCACTTTTCTACTGTGCTTTCAGGGGCATAGCCTTTCTGTGTTAGCTAACACCAAACAGAAAACAACTAAACACAGACAAGTAACAAAAGTGCTTTGTTTGTATCATCCATGTTACTAGAGTGTGTGTATCTGTGTCTACTTCAGATTTTAAAACAAATCTAAAGTGGAAAATCTGGGCTAGTTATTATCTTTTATCAAACTGAATCTTGAAGGTAAAACGAAGTGATCCATTACAGATGTTTACAGTTATCGTGTAGAATCACCTCTTATTTCTTGACAACTGTAGCCCTTGATGCTTTATATTCAGGCATCATTTCAGGTGGATAGTCTCTCTTACATTAATCATAGTTGTTAGAAATAACAGCTATGGTGCTATCATGTAATCGTACCCGTTACAGTATCTGAGATAAAATGATCCCATTTAGGACACATTAAATGCAGACACATGATGCATGTATGTAAATTGTATTTTTAGGGTGTGTTTGTGCACCTGTGTGTGTCCCATTTCAGTTTGTCTGACAGAAAGCTGCGTCTTACTGTGTTCACCACACTATGTGGTGCACTGTCTAACTGCTAATAGATCACCAGGGATTCTCCATAGCCAATCACCTGTGAGCTTACACTCCTGAGTGGAGAACAGCACTCTTCCAGTGAATAGGGTGAACAGTGAGGAGAGAAAAAAACAAAAACAAAGGATAAGAATGAGAAAATCACCCATTAGAGAGGTAGATTCCTGTTACCATGGCACCTTGGCATGGTTAAAGAGCAGAGAGCTCTGAGCTAACCTGCCTCCACCCCCACTTTTCCCGTTGCTCCATCTTCCCTCCCCTCCAGCACACCTTTGACATGCCCTAGAGGAGCATTGGAGCACTCGGCGGAGCACATCCATGAGAGATGCTCTTCAGCAAGGCAGGGGTGGAGAAACACCTCCAGCTGGATGCTGGGATCCAGGGAAGAAGCTCTAAAATTAGCCTCAGCATGGGGTGCAGGAACAGGGGAGAGGGGGCAGGGTTGAGGGATGGAGTGTGGAAGAAGAGTAGAGAGAAAGAGGGTGGGAGACTTGTAGAGGAGAAGGAATGCTGGTAGGCAGAAATGGGGCGGAGAGGGTGGTGACAGCACACATCCACCGAGACGCCTCTCTGCACATTCACTAGGCTGTGGCAAATTAAATGTCTGATTTAGCACTTCATAAATATACAGACATGCACACACCTCTCCACACAGAATTGTGCACGTTCGTAACACTGGCTCTCTAACATCCACACCTTCATCCCCTATAGTCACAAGTGCAACACACAGCACAAACACACACAAGCAAAATCCACATCATTAAATGATCTGCTCATTGTGAGATCAGTGCGTGGCTATGCTGAGGCTTAAGCTCCCTGAATGGTTGAATGTCAGTGGGCATCTGTGTCCCCATGTCCCACTTAGTCCCCTGCCGAGGAGCCCAACCTGCTGCTCAGTGTGGGCGAGCAGAGGGCAGATGGGTAGAGTCCGATTATAGAGTTGTCTGACCTCCCTCACAGGCAGCTAACAGTGCTCTATGCCCAGGGCCTGCACAGAAAGAGTGTTTGTTGTTGGTATTAGGAGCTAAACGGCTTAACGGTTAGCAGACGTGCTTCTAGAGGGTCGAGCACGCAGTTTTGACTTGCTGCCAGACCCTGAGAACTGAGGCAATTCAGGGGCGCTTCACGGGCTAAGACAGGGAAAGGAAAAGGAGAGGGAGACGGAGAAGAAAACGGAAAAAGGATTTAACTGTAATTATGAGGCACAGGTGTGCATAAATTGAATGTTGTGCTTCAGCAAAATTACCATTTAGCATTTTATTGATTATAAACACGCATTTTACTAACTGATTCACTGTCTTTCAACAATTTTTGTCTCGTAGTGTAATTTTTTTTTTTTAAATTTCTGCAACAATCATGTGTACCATTCTATAAAAATCATTCTAAAATTGTAAAGTCTTGGTTGTAGCTCATGCATTCTGCTGGGCCTTTGCACCTCTGTAGCCCAGGTGTCACTCAGTCCCCTGACTTCCCTTTGGACTTCTCACATCTTGTCTCCACAGAGACACCCTCTGAAGTTGACAAAAAGTAGCAAATACATTTCCCTCAGCAAAGCCAGTTAATCACACGTGTCCTGCATGGGGTTGTGTATTAACTTAAGAGTCGTAAATGTAAAGTACATGCTAGACAAACACGAAACTGATGCTGTCTGTTATTTCTGTGGACTTTGCTACAATTAAGTCTATGTGCAAACCATGGCTTACATAAATACACAAACTAAAAAGTAAACTGCACTCAGATTAAGTTGAAGTACTGCCAACAGATTGTGTCAACTGTGAGCACAGCCCAAGATGAAAAGGCCTACAGTAATCCCCTCTAGCCTGTCGATTTCCCTAATCTCCTGCTTTTGTTGTTGCTGGAGCCCAGAGGAGGGTGTGACAGGGTCAGGGGTGAAAGTTAAGAGCCTAGATGGATGGAGGAGGGGACAGATGAGGTTTCATGTCCTGAGAAGACTCTGTGCCTTTGGCTAAAACCACTACTTCCTTTGCACCCCTTCATCCCCCCACCACCACCTCCACCACCACCAGAAAAGAGATAAGAGCAAAAGAGGAGGGCACTTTTAGAAACGCAAACAGGTTTCTGACTCACAAGGGTCAATGAAAGAACTTCCAGTGGTGAAGGTCTATCCCGAGTGGACATCCCATCACAAATAGTCTCATAAACGTGTCTCTATATGAGTGGGCTTTTTATCTTTTGCTAAAGTTTTGGTCGACAGACAACAGAGCAACTTTTAAGTCTTTCACTGTGGAATTCCTTCTGTTGGATATTTTACTTTTGTATTATTAGTCAAACCAGTTTCAGACTTGTTTTTTTGCAACTGTAGAGATAACAACCTTAGAAAGCAAAGTCCTTGTGAGACTACAACTGGGTGAACAGTTGTACTACCTGATAGAAGTATCTCCTGAATGTCGACTAACTGGAAGAGTTTAGACAAAAACAGCCCAACAAGAAAGACAGAGAATATGACGTCTGGGCCTCCACACCTGCATGCCCACACTCTTTTCGCCCTACACTATTTTTGCAGGAGGTGTGAAGGTCCCTCCCTCCAGCCAAATACCTGTGGGATTATTACAGCACAGCCTGAAACACGCTCGGCCAAAAGACCTACCCACAATCTGGGTAAAAACAACATCCGAGCCGGGGCGCTGGAGAAATCCCCGGCCTTTATGTGAGAGGCGACTGGAGGAGATGAGGTTGCACTAGCATGTCTTCTCCTCTGTGACCCCGGGGGGTGATAGGTTGAGAACAGTGGCTCGCATTGTTTGCCTGTACTAGCCCCCTCCTCCTCCGCTCCTCCACCCTGCCTCCTCTTCACCTCGTACCCCACCCAGCTGAAGATCGAGTTAACTCTTGCCTGCGGTCACTCCACCTCACAGGAACTCAATCCTGCGTCGCTCTCAATGTCTCTCCTGGGCCAGCTGGCGAGAGGTTAAAGCTTCAGCCCCTTTTCTCATATGATTCATTACCACCAGAGCCTCACTGAGGAGAATAAAGGCCATAAGAGAGACCTGCTGCACCACTGCAGGCAGATATCAATCAGCCAGCGTGCTGATATTGTGCGCTTTGAGCTTTTGTACTCTTTTTAAGATCTCATGTGCGAATGTACTCCTTGGGAATTGTGTAATTATCAGTTTGTGTGTCGGCGCTTCAAAGTTGGTGATAATGTACACCGTGTACGTGCGTGACGTGTGGATGTGTGTTGCATGTGTACAGAGGGAAGAGGTTTCCTTTGTCTTGTTCCCAATGCTAAGGGGCAGAGCAGGGGAGCAGGGCTGGCCAGCAACTCATAAATCACAGGAGAGGATAGAGAGTAACAGCTCAAATTAAGATAAAACCCCCTTAATTATCAGCTAAACAGCCTGGTGTCCCCTCTCTCCCTGGGCTATCTGTCACCCAGCAAGCAGGCCCAGTCACTAGGGGACAGGCTTTACTGCTCCTCACGCACAGAGTGGAGCTGCTGACACACACACACACACACACACACAACACACACACTATCTCTCTACCTCGCTTTCTATCACATACAATTTCTTTTTCCACATACACAAAAAAACTAAGCAAGGACTCATCCAAAAACTTCACTCCTAGTGCATCTGGGTTCTCCTACATCACCATCCAACACGTGGCTGTCAATCAAATTAACTTGTAACGTATCACTTCTTTGCATCTGTTTAACACCACCCCACACACACATACACACATGAATTATACTCTCCTCCCCCTTTTGTCTCTTTGCTTATTCACCGCGCCAATTATCATTACCCTAATGACTTCTCAATGGCCCTCAGTCCTCTCCCTCTTCAAAGGCTATCTCTACCTTGCCCTCCCTCCTCTCTCTCAATTTGCGGCCCAATGAGATGTCCTGACATTCTTGTGCACTTGCAGTGACGCGCGCACGCACACACACACATACACACACACACACACACACAAGCAGGTCCCCTCGCCTGCCCTGGAGGTGCATTATGAGGCAGTATAGGTGGGGAAGTTCGGCAGCCAGGGTCCTACTCAAAGCTGGAGAGAGCGGCTGAAGCATACTGACTCAATTTGTGCGTCTGTGTGTGTGTGTGTCTGTCTGACTCTGTGTGTGTGTGTGTGTGTGTGTGCCAGTGCACATATTTGTGTCAGAGAAAAAGACAGGGCTCGAGAAAGAGGAGAAGAAAGAGAGAGGGAGTAGAAAAAAGGAGCGACCAAAGAACTCTATTTTGGCATTTGTGGTGTTTGAATGTTCTTTTTTTCACCAACTCTTCTTCTTTCTTTTTTTTTTTTTTTCTCCCCCCCTTCAGTTCTCTTGGAGGCAGGGTATTGATTTTATATTAGGCCTGAGCTACCATCTGGCTGCTTTTCATTCCTCTGTTTTTATAAAGCAAGGAGAACACAGAGAAAGAGAGACGGAGGGAGAAAGAGAGGGAGAGAGATTCATTATGCGTTAAATAAAGACAGTGAGAGGAAGGATAGCATACAGAGCAGTGTGTGTGTGTGTGTGCGCGACAGAGAGACGGAGCGTGTTTCTTCTTCAGCATATATGTTTTCGTTGGAGTGTTATGTGTGAGTTATACATACATGTGGGCAAAGAATGGTAGGCAGACAAACAGCTCAGCTCGCCAGTGAATTGCAAAGAGTTCAACCGCATTTTCTCCGGGGAAGCTCTTCCAACACACCTACACACACACCCGCCACCCATAAGTTCCCTCAGCCTTTTTCCTCGTGGTTGTCCCTCATCTACAATAAAAGAAGAAAAACAGATAGGACCCAAGAGACAAAAAAATCTCAGCCCCTGAGAGCCACAAATCTCCATCTGCCTCCATCTTTCCCTTCTCTTTTCCCTCCCATTCCCCCAGGAGCTAGGTAAGCAAGCACAGCCTTGTGTCGGCCGTGCCTATCATCCATTGATTTGTTTCATCAATGTGTGATCGTCCGATGACAAATATTTAACATCCTGCCACAGTATCGATCCGGGTGAAAAGGGAATTGAGGGTGTGTTTTTTTCCCTTCAAGAGGTCAGGTCTGTATTTGCCCTCTGTCTGCGGTACGTTCTACAAAATCTATGTATTGTTTCCATGACTTCACTGTAAAGTCATGGGTTTATTTTGAATTTTATATCTATTTCCAATGTCATAGTTTGATCACATTGTGGAAGAAGAGTTGCACGTATCCAACAAATAAAATAATAATAAAAAAAAAACAGTTAAAATGACACCAATGGTAAGATAATTATTGACAGTTTTTTGTTTCATCTGCTAAATAAAACACTTTAAAGTATCAATATGGTGGGTTTTAACATTTGAAGAGTCTATGAGAGGCAGAATAACACAATAACCCTACACGGTCGTTCTGTATGTGAGGATGCTGCCGACGTAGGGGTGCTGATGCTGAGCAAGTTGTCAGCGAGGGGTGGCTGTGGGGTACTGAGATCCAGGACTGTTCTGTGATTAATGGTAGGGGACGCGCCCCACTAATTGTGGTTCCTGACACAGGCACACGTCCCCAGACAAAGCAGGACAGGGCTGGAGCAGGGTGCCATGCTCAATCACCTTCCAGTGGAAAGCCAGTGTGCTGCTCTGGGGGGTTCGGAGCAAAGAGAGGTCACGGAATATCTGGCGATGACAGTAGAGGAGAGCTCGGGAGAGACTCGAGGAGCTAACCAACTGTGGGAAGTGCAGGAATGTTCACGGCTTGGTATACAGCTGGGGTAGGGATTTAGGAGAGACAAACAAAGACGGAGTAACAGAAACTTGAGAGGCAGACCGTCCTGACATGGTAGAGGGAGATTTATTAGGCCTTACTTTATCCTCACTAGATTATCCTCATTGGATTTGAAATAAGTCTGCTTGCGGTCTGTGTAACTAAATGCACCTGTTGCAACTTTATTGTATCATTACCACCATATTGTTTAATTGCATGCGGATGTGTTTGGAATTATCACATATAAGAACTTTATCACAACACAAATAAAGTATGTTATTCCTCTCTGCTGTACAATAAGCAGGTTCCAGGTCCGTTCCACTCTCAGGAGTGTTTTTTTTTAACATACTTTAACTCTATAATTTTACAACGTGGGTAAACCTTTCACTCGACTGACCCATGGACTCTGTAAAAGCAGCATAAACGGCTCCAAAATGCAAATGCCTTGTGCTTTTCTTCCACCTGCCGCCATCTTTTGAGAGTGAGGACAGATGGAAGTCATGAATTGGCTGAAGCGAGGGACTCCAGACATTCAGCTCTATTAAGAAATCCCTTTATAGGGGGAGGGAGCCAGGCTGTTTTCATATTGTTTCAATCAGTAAGGAGGGTACTACAATAGGATAGTCCTCAGAAAGACAAGCTCTGTTGTGGCCTCTGTTGCGTTTTGCTAACTGCAGATCGGAGATTTAAACACTTGTTTCATGTCTGTGCTGCTAATAACTAAACTTTAAATTCATTTTTACTATGTATTCAGTATGTTTAAACATTTGTACAGTTGGATGTTTATATGTGTGTATAAGTGCATGAATATTTCTTAATTGTACCTTAGTCTCTCCACTACCCTGTTGTCCTGGGTCCGAGTCATTCAGGCAGAGCCCCCCTCGGTCCCTCTTTGGCCCCCTAGGCCCCCAGGCCCCTGTGAGCTTCCCACAAAAAGTCCACAATGCTATTCAAACAATAGGCCAAGGGACAAAGAGCACATTTACACAAGTGGAGCTTTCTTTGAAAGCAAAAAGGCACTGTTTGGAAGATTTCCAAACCTCTCTCCCCCCAAAAAAACAGATCCCCCTTTGCCCCTCCACACCCCACCTCTCAATTCCTTGGCTTAAAAAAAGTTCACCATTCCAGTGATGGAGACGTGGGAGCCAAATATACTACACCCAGCCCAATCCCACCCGCCAATCCACAAGCACCCCCAATTTAGCCAAACCCCCTCTTTACAGGACAAAAGCCCTTTAGAGGCTGAGTGTATGTGAGGGCTCTGGTGGATACCATAGTGGCTTAAAGACCGTGGAGGCCTCTAAGAGACACTTCTTTTACTCCCAGTCTCCCTCCATTTCTCTTTCCTTCTCTCCCTCTTTCTCTCTCTCTCCCTCTCTCTCTCTCTCTCTCTTTCTTTCTCTGTCTCTCTCTCAGGCAGTGAAAGGTTCAGCAAGGGGTAGAAAGAGTTTGGAGAGAGAGGGGAGGGGGCAGTGAAGGGGGAGGTGAGGGTGTAGAGGGTGCTCTTATGTCAACATTGTGGTATTTTCCCAAAGATGCATATCGCCTCTATACAAATAGGAGATGTATTTATAGGAGTACATAGAAAGCTGCATGAGTGGAGAGTGTTTGGCCGAGCTTTCTGGCCACGGCCCCCATGGCTCCATGGATGGTCTTCATGGCTAGTGAAATTGTTATTCTTTAGATGCACGTTGGCTGGGAAACACACAAGTTCTCAGGCGACCACACAGTATTCTCCCTCCCAATATGGCTGCCACGCAGAGGAGCCCATTGAAGGAAAAGGTCCAGCATCATACATCTTGACTGGAGCCAATATCCCAAGGCCTCTTTGTCCTTATGTCCCACATGCCATGTGGCTGGGCAGAAGGCATGTTCGGGAAAACAGTGTACTTCCACAGCTAGTTTATATAATGCATTCAACAAACCAATTATTCTGTCAGAAATAATTGCGGCATTCAGATTGATTACAGCCACAAATTTGGTAGCTACATCCACGTTTATACATTCTCATTTTACAGCGCAAAATTTGTGTTACATTTCTGCCTAGTGTTCACCTTACTCCAGCATACACCCTACTCCAGTTTTAGGACCTCTAAAAAATAGATTGTTGGAAAAGCTGGTGACCCCCTTTTTAGATGAAAAACCCCGGGGTTGTGTTTTAGTCTGGATGGGCAGAAACTGAGACTTTTGGAAACAATAATAAAGACACCCATGTTTCTGACTGGGCCTTACTGTCACTACACTCTTTCCCTAAATTCATCACACTCCTACCCCGTGACCATTTTCCAAGAGAAAACAAAGACATATGGCTTCACAACAAGTTGTTAATTTAATACAGATAAGGAATTAGGCTCTGGGAGTTGCTTACCTGGTTGTCTATGCTTGCAGCTGCTATGCAGTGAAGGAAATCTCTTGTCTTACTTTTTACCTTTACTGTCTTTCCTCCATAGCGTTTTCTAAAACTCCCTGCTTCACGTTTGCAGCAGCACCCACATGCCCAGTGTACATGAACAATCATGCCATGTGTCTTTTCAGGTGTATTAGTATGCACAGAGATTATTTCTGAAACGGTGCTAAACTGAGAACATAACAGCGTTTTAAAATGAAAACATATTTGTGTGGATATAGCCTAAGGAGGATAATGTCATTTTAGACTGTAATTCCTCTCAGAGTTCTGCCTCCAAGAAAACAAAACCAGTCACCGGGCACGTAACAGTAGTCTGGTATTCACAAACCGTGTGTGGCATCGGGAGCCTGTGAGCACAAGCCCTTGTCCTGCCGTAAAAGAGGTCAGCCAAACCAGACAGGCAGGTAGTGTGTCACCACAGGAGTCTCCTGGCATACGCAGACTGTGGTGAATCTTTAGGGAAATTTAGCACCTTGGCATGAGCAAACACAAAGCACAAAGCTCAGCTCTAGATTTAGTCAACAATAAGGAAGCACTTGAATGTCTTTTGATCCGTAACCAGTAACCCTACCTAACCCTGAAAAAAAGAAAAGAACACACCTTTTGATCATCGCAGCTCTGTCTTGTTAACGCTTTGGCAGTATACAAGTCGGAGGAGTGTCATCAGTGACTATGAACTTGTTCTTTTGTGCAGGGTGGCCTGTTAACAATAGAAAGGTGTCAGATCTAATTACTGCGTATAATTGTCCCCAAATGCACTACATGTTGACAGAGATTAAGTGCTTAAAATGTTTTGTAAATATATTGTATATAGAAAGTGTGCAGACAAAAGCATAAAAATGTCTGTGTATTCACATAACATTGTACTGATTCGGTGACTAAACCTCACAAAGAATCTCCACATTCAGTTTCATAGCGAGCAGTGTAATCAGCATTTATTCCCCATCCGTCTCCCACTTTCTCCCCCATTCTCCCTCCCTAAACAGGCCCTCCCGAGCGACATGACAGTCTCTCACATAACCAGTCTCTGCTGTTTGCTAACGCTGCAGCTCTCTGTGCATCACATTCACAACAGGCTGTGCAATCCTACACAGCAGGCGCCAAGTACAGCAGCAAGCACAAACACACCTGAATAACACAGACAGGGTCCTGCAGGGAGCTCTAGTTTGTGTGTGCGTAGCCTAGACAGCAGTGATGCAGGTTGATCACTAGCCCTGTTAGGTAGCATTGACGTCTCCACCTCAGAGCTGGCACACAGGGGAGTTATTGATTAGCATTAAGCATCCATGCAGATGGCCAATAAAGAGCAGGTGAGCCAAAGAGGGTCTGGGGAGTGGGAAGAGGGGAGGCACGCATGTGTGTGTGGGTGTGTGTGTGCAAGTGTGTGTGTGTGAGTGTGTGTGTAGGTGTGTGGGTGTGTGTGTGTGTGTGTAAGTGTGTGGGTGTGTGTGCATGCGCGTGTCCTCCTGCAGGAGGAGGAGGAGGTAGTAGGATGGTGTTAGTCAGCCAGCAATAACAGAGATGATGAGGAAAACAGGAAAATAAAAACAATCCTAATAGAAGGAAAAATAAAATATTGCAAAAATGTTGGCAAGAAAGCTATTGATGAGCATTTTTGTTGCATTTTTCTTTAAGCTATATGCATCATGTTACTATATATACTAAAATAATTGTTTGGCTGATTAATTAAAGACACAAAGAATTTGAGGGAAGATTTAAGAAAAGATAGGGGGATGAAATGCGACACAGGTTGTGAGCAGGCGTACATGGAATTAATCGTCATGGCTTCCAAATCCACCAGGAAGCTCCATTTTCCAGTATCTCTGATGTTGCAGCTTCAGGCTTTAATATGACGCAGGTTCCTGCATGCTTGTCAGGTATTGTGCATCAGTCCACAACTTTCCTGTCATATCTGTCACTTGGAATATACTGTAGACACCGATGATCCTCAGGGTACACACACAATATTCTACAGTATTGAATATTCCTTGAATAGACAATCTACGCGATAGACCGTGCACGGAATACCAAACTGTACGGCTACTTTCGATCTTGTGTTTGTAATATTTTTTTTTGGACCGCTTTAGGAGGATAAACCAACAAAGGAAACACAACGGCCACCTTTAACGTCATATTTATTGTTATTTAGTTACTCAATAAAACATATACAGATATATACAATATGCAGGAAAACAGACGACTGCACTTTACATATTATTAAAAAAAGAAAACAAAAAAAACAAAAATCAGTTTGTAAATTGCCGTCACAGTCCTCCATCTATTGTTTCAGAAATTCAAATTCAACAGAAGCTTTATTTAAAGATTACAAGATTGCCTAACACACAGCAAATTTTCTCTTATTATACATGTGCAATACCAATAATCTTTTTTTCAATTCCCTTATTAAACAATCCCTTGACCTCCGCATTTTTTTTTTTTTTTAAAGTTCCCATTGGCTGAATTGTATACAAGTGGTTTAGCTCATAAGATCTACGGCGGAGAAGAGAAGAGAAGAGAAGAGAAGAGAAGAGAAGAGAAGAGAAGAGAAGAGAAGAGAAGAGAAGAG
>NW_007577942.1:506756-507836 GCF_000690725.1 Stegastes partitus | reverse complement strand
CTACAACAAATCTTGTGATTATGAGCAGCAAATGATAAAGGTTCGAATTTGCTTGGACAATGTGGGGAAAATTTGTATTTAAAAAAGTTGCTGAGTTACATTCATGCACAATCACTCCGCCTCCTCATCTTTTTTCCTCTAGTCCTGCTTCTCAGAACACTTCTACAGGCCTTATTTAACTGTCGGGTAGAAAATTCTTAATTCTGTGTTATTTGGAGACTGGGAATTTGAGGGGGCAGAATTTTGGGCTGCGAATAGTAAAGCTGCCTCCGCTGAAAGCATAATGTACACGTCTGAGGTGTAAGCCGAGGTGAGAGCAGGCAGGCTGCGATAAGCAACAGACTAACAGGTCATGAGATCATGATCACAAGACTAAACACCAGTATACAATCAAAGCCAATGACAACTGATATCTCTTCTTCTTCTTCTTCTTCTTCTTCGTCATCTTCTGCTTCTTCTTCTTCTTCTGGTTTTGTGTTCTCCTCCTTAAACATTTCTTTATTTTTCTTCAACAAAGAAAATGAAAGAAAAAAAAAAATAATGATTTGAGGTTTTCCAGATGTGGGCGTCGTTGAGTCGAGCCCGCGCTGTATTGTCCAGCAGTATGTGAGCGTGTTCTTAAGTGTGACTGCATGTATCAGAAAAAAACATGGTATTTGCATGTGTGTGTGTGTGTGTGAGAGTGTGAGTGCGTGTGTGAATGTGTGTGTGAATGTGTGTGTGTGTGTTTAGCTGTGTTTATGTTTGCGTTTGTGAGTGTAAATGTCTTTCTCTCCCTGAACAGGCAAGAGCCGCACGCAGTTGTCTCATCAACAAATTCTCATCATTATTTGTCTCTGAAGCCTTCCTTCTTATTATTTTCTTATCTTCTGTCCCTCCTCTGCTGCCGGGGCCTGCTTTTTTTGTTCAAGTCAGTGCCGCCACAAACGTCCCAAATCGGTTTGAGATATCAGAGTGGAGCGAGCGCCAAGACGAGACAGGCCCCCCTCGGCCCTTACTGTCCCCCAGCTCGTCTGTGCAGTGGACGGACAGGCACTGCAGGTGGTTCCCTCCACTGCTCCCACCTCCTCCTCCTCCTCC
>NW_007577942.1:448237-506377 GCF_000690725.1 Stegastes partitus | reverse complement strand
CATTCACTTGGTCCCAGCCATGCGGATCTGAAACCTCCGGTCAGTGGGTCAAAGGGCACTAAAGAAAACTGTCCTTTAACCCTGCTTGACCCAATTTACTGGTATAATGACCATGCCACGGTATCGACCCTGGTGTCACCAAGGTGTGAAACCCCATATTAAATGGTCGCTCCAGAAAATCCATACCCAGGTTGATTATACGTCATACGGAGAAAAATAAATAAATAAAAAATACGCGTACTGAGTAAATGCTGACGCCTGAGACGCTTCACATATGGAGAAAAATCACTTTGTGCCGTGGAACGAAAGAATTAACCGAAGAGAAGATTGACGAGGACGGGAACTGCTTGGCTAAACTATACATAAAAGTGCAGCGTCACATTTCGTCACACTTATCTGCCAAGATACAGACTGCGGCATACGGAGGGAGAAGAAGGCAGAAATTAGGGGAAAAGTTTTAAACAAGACATGCGAAATATAAAACAGGAGAGAGAAGCCCAGAAACTAGGAAAGAGTTAGTGGTAGGGGCTATGTGTTATGACACTAGTGTTGCATCCTGTGCTTTGGGTTTTGCCTCCAAGCAAGCCCAGAGCACAGAGGAAGCGCGTGTGAAGATGTTAGCGCTCCTTCGCTTAAATCAGGCCGATTAATCTCCCATCTCCTCACCACACAAAACATACCACTGCCTTGCTCCATGCGGATGGTTGAAGCAGATCAGTGTGCTGCATGAAGACACGGGGCTTTGAGGTGCAGGGACAAGTTGGTGTCTGAGTGTAGAGACAGGTGGAAAACAGCTCTGACAAGCTGAGTTACATGTGTCAGAGAGGGGAGAGGCTGTGATAGACGACAGCCTGGGCACAGAGGCTGCAGATCACAACACTCCAGTCAGGGTGCTGCTCACCTAAGAGAAAAGAGAAGCACCGCACCAACCTCCAACATCATCCGCAACCCCTTGCTTTCCCTTTTTAGCTCATCCTTCTCTGCTACTTAAAGCATTTTTTTTTATTTTATTTTTTTATTTGCTTACTGTTTTCATCTCCCTTCCTCTCTTGCTTGTACAAAAACCCGAGGCAGCGCTGATACAGATTTAACAAAATGCAGCCAGAGAAGAGAAAGACAACCCGGGCTAGGCAATACCAAGCAGCTAGGACAACCAAGAGAGGAAGGCAGGCAGGCAGACATGCAGGCACTGAGGCAGGTTTGCCCCCCAGCCTGTCTGGGCTGCGACCACTGGAATGGAAAAGTGGGGGGATTTGGTGAAAGGTCAGGCAGCCAAGCCTCCCGTTGTTCTCCGTTTCATCTGCCTCTCTGACTGCCGGTCTCTGTAAATTTCTTTCTCTGTCTCCATCTCCCTCCCAAGGACCAGGGACACGGTGTAAGTGGGGGTTGAGGGCGCGGGGGGTAAGAGAGAAATGAGGATTTAGAGCAGTGTTGGTGGTGGCTGTGACAAGATCTCACATTTGCCAGAGGGTCCAGTCATACACCTCAGCATGGATGATCCCCACCCCCTGCCAGTATCACCCCCTCTCCACCCCACCCACTCACACTCCCTCTTCCCAGCGCTGTGCCCTCCAGCACCCGCCAGCAGCTCATGCTAGCTGGGCACAGCAGGGTCCGCACCGGCCTGAATAGGCAGCCAAGCGTTCCCCTGGCTCACTGCTGACACACAGCAAACTGACAACACACACAGCCAAAAACACACAACAAGCCAACCACTGCTGCCGCTGCCATACTCACACCAGCCCTCAGCTGCTGCTCCACATGCATGCGCGCGCACACACACACACACGCCCGCGTACATATGGACGTGTGTGCAGAAACACACTCGCGCACACACACACAATCCCAGCTAGACACATTACTCAGCTGCAACGCAAGGACGAGGGTGGAAAATACACTGACAAAAAAAATACACATAGCTCAAATGTCAAAAAATGTTCCTTTTCTTGCACACGCGCACTCAAATTTATCGCTTATATAATCCCAGGATTCATGTTCAGGTATGAGATCATATATCAGCAGGTTCTGTTCTTTTTATTTTTTTTACACATCTACAAACATAAGAAATGAATTCAAAAGAATGTATATGTCATCAAGCTAAAATGCGTCTGAAGGAGCTGATTGCCATTTGTTACAATACACCTTTTCAATTAACAGCATATGCAAAATCCACCACTTGTAAAATAAGCCAAACACTTGACCGCCACAAGATTAAAATATCACTCAGTATTATGAGGTAGCCAGGGGGATTCAAGGGGTTTGATTTTTATGGAAAAATCAAGACACTGCACTTAAATTGTACGCATTATCCATGGCGCTGGATTCGTTCAAAGGTGGAAACGGCAGTGTGAAATTTTAAATCACACAAGTCTAAATCCCAAATCACCATGACATTTTACAAGCAGGGGAATCTTCTCTCTCTCTCTCTCTCTCTCTCTCTTTTTTTTCAATAAGATCTATCTTGTTATGGTTGTTCATTGACTAATGTAGAATTCATATCCATGGTAATATCTCAATAAAAGCCTATTCATGTGAAGGGAACAAGTGCTTAGCTTCAACAAGCAAGAGGGGAAAATACCTAATAAAAAGGCACAAGCAGCTGCGCCGAGCCACAAACACACCTAAATATCCTTAACCACATTACAGACACAAAAGATTACCAAAGTAATGAGTTAAGTAAATACTGAATTTAATGTGATGTACTTATATCAGCGTATCTCACCCCAAGTGAGGTACATTTTTATTTGGTGCCTGGTTATGTTCACACACACTTACACACTCACACACACACACACACACACAACAGCAACAGCAGCAGCAGCAGCAGGGTTGTGAAGCCGTCTCACAGACACAGCCAGAAACGATTTACAGAGATGAGTAGAGCTTGAATGCCATGAAGGCAGAGAGCACAGCGCACAGCTCTGGTTGTCTGGATGACACCAATGTGTCTGGGAGCTGACGGCCTGACACGGGTTTACATGTCATACCGCACACGCTCAACACACCCGAAGCATCGCAGGAAGGTAAACAATGGCTGCTTTGAGACTGCATTTTCTACTGATTTAATAATCAGCATTCAATTATTTTTTTTCCAATTAATCTTACAAGCAACATTTAAAAATTACGACAGCAACCTTTGATGCCGACACAGATATGGAGAGTATTTGTAAAATAACTGGAGCAAAGAGGGAGTGAGAAATATTTCTTTTATGGAAGAAGAAAAAGAAGAATAAAGTGTGTGTTTGAGGGTTTGCATCTACAAAGCTCCGTTTTGGCGCAAGTGCCTCCGTCACACTGATTTCCCAGGCCCCAGTATCCCATGCGGCAGGCCGCTGCCCTTTCTATCCCGAGCTCTATACTTCCATGACGACACTTCACCTTTAACCTCACGCTCCCAAGGCCGCGACCCCATCCTCTCTGAACACAAACCAGACCAATCAGAATGCTCCGCTCCCTGACAAAAACACCCAAAGGCCTCCGCTCCTATGACAGTGTGTGACATCAGGTCAGATTCCTTTAGCATAACAACTACCACTCTGGTCTTGCGTGAGGAGTCTGTCTTTGTCAGCACAAAACAGTCGATACAATCCACAGGGAAAAAGTCTGATTTTTTTTTTTTTTTGCTTTTAAAAAAACAAAGAACGGTCTGATTTTATCCAGGAATGAGATGCAACCAGAGAAAATATAAACTCCTCCATATGTTGTCGCCCACAGTCGGGTCAGTTGGAGGTAATTAAAACTGCCACAAAATCAAATACAGGTACGCTCAGGAAAGCCTTAATGAAGGGGCTAACAGAGGTATTGTCCCAGGTATCCATGCCCCAGGGTGGGTTGGTGAGAGGCGTATGAGACTCCCTGTAAACTCCCCCAACTCAGCTCCACCCAAATGCCGTAGTGTGACCTTTCCCTCAGAGCGGAGAGGATATCTGGAGGGGAGCAAGGGGGCACATTTCTCAGGCAAGGGCACAGGGGTTATTTTGGTTTGAATTTCCTCTCTGTTCTCTGCCCTGCCACATAAAGGAGGGAAAAAAGAGAAAAACTTGCCTAGGCAGGCACTGCCCCCAGCATTTGTTACCTTCTCTACAGCAACACACCCATTCTCATCCCCTCAAAACACACACACACAGATGCAGACACACACACACACACACACACACACCTCCCCCTCTGGCCACAAGAAGTGTTTAGGAAACCAGACACAAATCAGAACATGGGAAGTGATTTAGTGCCTCCTTCATAACTCACAACCATGTCCAGGATCTGTCCAGCATGTCATCCAAGTCAGTGACATATTGATCTACTTCGCTGTCTCTATTTTGTCTCAGCACGGTGCTGCACACTTTATTCTCAGCGTTTTCACCTTTTTTTTTTCCCCCAACCACACATGAAAGCAGTGGCAATTTTGAGATTAGGAAGAGATAGGCTTTCATTTAAAATAAAAACAACAATATGAGTATTTATGAATTCTCCTCCTAAAAGTGCAATAAAAGTAGAAATAGATTTTTTTAACTGTGTAAGTAAACACATCACACTTTAAAATTACACTGCACATTCAGAGTTGTTCTGTTCTGTGTTAGCTGGTTACATTATGCTCAGTGTGGATATTTAAAGAGATATAGATATGTATATAGGTAAATATGTTCCCTAAACTCCTACTTGCAGACAGGAATGAACAATAGTCGTGCAGCACGAAACTGATGGAAAAAATGTTTTGAATTGAATTATTTTCTCTTCCATAAATGCAAATGGTAGCTATTACCCAGTCACTCGCCTCATGAGCGAAACTACAGATGTTCCCTGAAAAAACAACTTCTCTCTATCTCTCTTACTTTCTCTTGCACTCCATCAGTCTCTACCTCCGTCTCCCAGGAGAAACAGCTCCAGTGTCATAACTCATTTGTCAATTCCTCAATACAAATTAAAAGGCGTCTGACGACTACCTGTATGGAAAATAACATAACCAATGCTGGCAGCGTGACAACACCTACACCTCAGAAAACCTGAAAACACACACACACACACACACACCTTTTCAAAGATGTACTCGTATCACAGGCAAGGCATGAACCCAGGACACCTTTCAGGAGCCTTGTATCAAACTGATGCACTTTTCTAGTCCTGTTTAAACCCACTGTGGCAGTGATTCAACAAGACAATGGACATTTGGAGGCATGCCACATACATCCGCAATCGAAGGTTTGGAACTCCTCTCTCTCTCTCTTTCTCTCTCTCTCTCTCTCTGTGCGTCTCCCAGATAAATTCAGCTTTCCATTCCCTGCTGCATCCAAGCAGAATATTTACCACATGCTGAGACAAGTTTCATTTTATTCTAACACCCTTCCCCAGGGAAAACAAAACACCGGATGAGCTTCTATTTTGAAGAGTTGAAAATACAGCAACGCAAAAGGCTTGACACCTTTGTTCATCTTTTTCTCTCTTCATCAGTCACTAGCACGCTTCTTTAATAGGCTTCCTTTGACTGTCACTAGTGCTCAGTGTCTTGCAAAAGCCCAGGAACATAGAAAACACGTGCATGCACGCATACACACGCATCACAAAAACAAACATGAACGCGCACGCATTCGCAAACGCTGTCTTAAATTCTTAAATGCAAGATAGGTGGCGGGCGGGGGTTTGGGTTTTTTTTTCCGGTCCTGCACTATTTACAAGCCGAGTAAATACTCTTAAATATTTTCAACACATTAGAATTAAGCGTGCGTGTTTCACCAAGCGAGACACCTGAGATCGGGAGGCTGAAGCCGTGAGCCTGACACCAAGTCTAAATAAATCAAACTTTATGTCTACAACTGACAAATCCAGACTATCAGGTTGCAGTGACTACAATCCTGCCCTTTGTCACATATTCACGTGCATAACAGCACACACGCATAAGCAGTATTAATATTGTATATATTTATAATTTAATATTATAATATGGTATTTTCTTTCTCCACACCGGTGATGTGTTTTTGTTGCTGAAATCACAACCAGTTGTTTTTTGTAGTTCTGATGAACCTGTCAGTAACCAAGTCAACTTATAGTAGTTGCTGAAGGATGAATTGTGACTTTTGGAAAACAATATTACCAATGCTAATTGCTATGATTATCATAATGATTATCATTACTGCAGTACGGGAGTGTACGAGAGGCTGGGTGGATGCGTGCTGTTGAAAAAGTCAATATGAAACACCTTGTAATGACAGGTAAAGAACACAGACTGCCCAAAGCTGTTTTTTCCACATTCAAGCACGTGCCAATCACTTTCTCCTTTTTTTAGAAAAAGGAAAACAGAAATTACTGGTGTGATTTGTGGGGTTGTTGTCGTACTGAAATGTCAAAGCCAGGTAGTCTCACAGGATTGTTCTCCACGGTGGAATATCAATACGCCTCTTTCTGCGCTTTAAGTGCTTTCTAGTAGGTGTGATAAGATGCAAGTTCCTTCTTTTCAAACCTGTCAAAGTCAGAGTGACAGAGATTTGATCATTATTAGAGCTGTTTAAGGACTGATTACTGAGCGTGAAGAATGAAACTATTCTACGAGGTCAACTGTGAAGTGTTTTAAATGTGCTGATAAAAAAAAAAAAAAAAAAGTCACATAAGTGTATGTGGCACAAAAAAAAACTGTGAAAAAAGTAAAAATAAAAATAACTGAATCACTTCCTACGCCTGCTGGTTGCGTGTTATCAACACTGTGCATGAGTTTCCAAATGAACGGTCAGCTTCTGGCTAAGATATACAGAAGAGAAGGGAAGAGGAAGAACGTAAAAAAAAAAAAAAATGTTCTTAAAAAAAAAGGAGAAATAATATTAACTGACACTATTCAAGGGAGAGTTGATAATGTGCACTTCAGCTCCTTGCATAGGGGAGCAGACGACGGCGTGTAGAACAACAGGCTCAGCAGGCCATGAACTTATAGCAACTGGTATTACTGTGCCTTTGTGAAAAATCTGAGCTACAGAATGTCACAGAGAGAGGAGGCCAAATATGGGGTCCAAGGGGGGATATTACAGCCACACGGATCACTTTAAACAGGCGCAGAGGGACCACAGAGAGGGTGGGCTGGGGTGAACAGGCTGAGAGTACAGCTCCTGTAAGCACAGTTTGACTTCCACTGGTTCCTTCTCTACACGTTCAAACATTCGGAAGAAGTTAGTCGAACACCGATTTCGAATTATGCTGTTTGAAATACAGCAAAGCACGTGCCTCCTTTAGTCTTTCTTGAACATGGCACGAAAACAATCTGACGCTCAGCACTTTTAGCAAAACTGGGATGAACACATTAACCTCATAGGGAGCAAAACCTGACCTTTGACCTCCAGCTCTTTTACTGTCACTGCCATCATTCCTCTGCACCACTAAATAAACTTCTCAAATTCACCTGCTTTCGTCTTCGAGTTAAATTCTTTCAAAGCACTGAGTAAAAGCACTGAACTGAAAAATTAACAAACACACACCACGTAGTTCTGAGGACAAAAAACTGAACTTTGACTGGAAAACGATGACACGTTCTCTTCAAGGTTGAACGCATAACCACTAAACTCACATGTAAAAATGAAAAGTAGATTTAAAAAAAAAAAAAGTGAGACAGCACTCAAAGGGCTGCTTTGAATTAATTACACCTAAACGCATTTCCAATTAGATTTTCATTTTTCATTAGTATAAATAAGGTATACATCCATGTATTTAACTGCTGTTTATAATTACCGAACTTATCAAATGACTGGAATGCAAATAAAAAAATAATAGCGCATAATTCAATCACACCGCAGAAGGAGAAAAAATAAGGCTGTCTGTGTAAATGAAATGCTGGTGACAAAAGATGTTTTTGGAAGTGAACAGGTATAAAACGATTTCACCTAAAACAGAAAAAAAATATCCACCACTTTGAAAACAAAATACTTATTAGCCAATATTACACGCTTATATAACCGTTCCGAATATTTCCACTGCAAAAAATACCCATACAGGTGATGTCATGTTGTGCTGATGATCAAAACGTTTGATTCAACTTGTTGTAAGTAAGTAAAAATCATTTTCTTTGTCACTGCAGTTAATTAAAATGATCGTCTTTCTTTGACCAGGTTATATTCCGTTAAGGGCAATTAACTAAACAATTGCCCTGATTTATTTAAAATGAGTGTCACTGGTATCATCTTACCAATGGCAGATTTTTGTTTACAGGATTGAGGACTTAAAACCAAACCGACTGGTTCCAGGTGGATATTTTTTGCAGTGTGAAAAGCCTGTGGGATGTTGGCTCTTATGGAACTACACTGTGGGCTATGACTTATCTTAAATTATTATGTTATTTTGCTCCCTTCTGTGTAGCCTAAGCATCAGATTCAATCTCAAAATCCCCCTCCCCTCCCAAATACACCTCCACCCTTTTTTCATCTTTGCTGTCTGAAGCACTCAAATGAGAAACTGTCAGGAGCCGTGATTTGTGCTAACTAGCTATCGATCGCTCCAGAGCTGCATGCCTTGTGTCCATGCAGGGAGGGCTGAAAGAGGAAAGGAGAGGAGAGGAGAGGAGAGGAGAGGAGAGGAGAGGAGGACAGAGCAATAGACTATTCTGCTTTTAAAGACTTACTCATATTTTTTTGCAAATTTGTAACGTTAAATGTACCAGCAGCCCCAGAGAAATTAAAACAGCAAATGCAACAGGATGAGTGTTGCTGGCTGCTCATCAGTGTTGGGTTTTCTACTCAAAAGAATATTTATTAATCATTATCAAAAGTATTGATGTTATTTATTATTACTCCCTGGCAACAGTGGGCGCCTTTTAATGTATGAGGAAAACACAGGGCTGGCTGAGGTGAATTGTGTTAGTTTTCCTCCTTATGAATCAAATTAATATGTACGCTGTGTGTTATTGTTCCATTGATTTCTAATTGGGTTGAACAGTGATACAGCCCACAACCACAATCTAAGTTGTAAGTTGCCGCGCTCGCACGATGTAATGGCACTAGTGTTACAACCCGACACCCTGTGCTCAGTCTCATATAAACAATGTGCCTGGACTCCAGAGTCCGTGCGATGTGCACCCCCGCCCCTCTCTGCACCCGCACTGATCAGAACAAAGAGGCGCTCGAGACGCGCTAGGCACTATGCACAAATACATATATACGCATATATTTAAAGCCTTCCAGCAGCGCAAACCTGACAGCGGGTGACTCATATTTAAATTTTTTTATGCAGCAACATCTCAACATTTCTTTCTGCTGATTAGGTTTGCGATGATTTTAAAATACTCAACGTAAAAAAGAAAACAAAAAGAAAATGAAAAGGCACACACACACAAAATATGCAACACCAAAAAAAATGAAAGCAACATATCTGAATACATGCAACCTGAGTAATTGTGCAGTTATAAGACCAAACATGTTTTCTATTATGTTTAGTGCACACTAAATTGATTTAACAATAATTGAATGGCAATAAAGTCACTGTATCACTAAAAAAAATATTATTGTTCTCATTATTATTGTTATTATTAATATATGAAAAAGAAAGAAATTATTCTCCAGTTGAACAACGTAACAACAGTGAAATTATGTAGCTGCATTTTGATTTAGAGACACCATAAGAGCATTAGAGTAAAACTAAATTGTAAGCATGAAACCACCTCTGCAGACTGCAATAAAATCTGTAGTAGTTTAAAAAAAAACTGCTTGTGTGCTTTTAGCTCAGAAAATTTTCCACTTTCCCTCAGAAACAATGCATTATTTTAAAAAAAAACTTTTAATTTAGTTTTTAAAAAATATTTCACTCTGACTAAAGCAATAACAACAATTATAATTAATCATTTAAAGGTGACAATAATAAACAATAGCAAAATGTTTAACAATAAACAAACTACATTTAAAAACCAAATAAAAAATAGCATACATTTTAAAATCTACATTTTAAAAAATTATAATAATTTCCACAGAAACTACAAGTGAATGGCAGTAATTGTACCATGATATCTAATCCTTGAAATCCTGTCTGGCCAATCTAAAATCAATCCACTTTCACCAGCTCTGTATTATCCCATGGTAATAACAAAAACAAACACGTAACAAGGCAAGGGAAACCCCGCTGCGCAAACGCATATCCTCAGAAAGCTATTAATCTTCTCAATGTAGTTGTTCACCCTGAAAACCGAGATAAAGAACCACAGGAAATGTTTACTTTTCTTGAGCTGTTCTTTTGAAGTGCCTGTACAATGAAGAAACCTATGAAATACTTTGAAGGTACAACATTTACTTTGTTCATTAAGATGGCATTTTCATTCTTATAGTTTTTCACATTCTCTAATACGGAGCCAATTTAACACAAAAAATGCTGCAGAAATCTTTTTTTTTTTTCTTTGTAAAAACCTGAATGGCACTACCATTAAATTTTTTATCTTCACAGAAGCTGAACCTCTAAAATTCAAAGACCCTAGTTAAACAGAGACGGCTGCTTTCTGCCCGCACAATATGGACAAAAGGTCCTCTATTATTACCGTCACCAGAGCATTTCACCCATTATGTCTGTGGTGTTACACTGCGTTTCAGATAAAATAAATAGCATTTTAAAAGGAAAATGAACTAATTTTATGAGCAAAACTGATCCAATAATGTAGTCTGAGTTGCATGTGAGAGAGTTAGTGAAGAGGGTGAGAGAAAAAAAAAAAGAAGAGGGAAAACATAAGCAAGAGAATGAACTGTTTCATTTACCTTCTTTACTGTTGTTTTGGCTCTTATTTTTTTCCCAGGGTCCCATGGCCTTGTCATCCTCTGACCCGTCCATCATGGCCTTGTCACTGGGCACGTACCAGGTGGCGTGCTGCTCTGCCATGAGGGTGTCAAGGTCAATAGTGCCCATTGAGCCCTTCCCAGCATCCGGACTACAGCTCGCCAGCTCATTGTCTCCGTTCTGTGAGGGACAGTCGCCATTCTTTTTGCCATTCTTCATGGCCAGGGGCTGGTCTTCAGAGATACTGAACTGTTGCCGCTGTAGCTGGATCTGGGCCTGCAGAATCTCCAGAGGATGAATTTCTTCCTGGCCAGAGGTGCTGGATGGGGTGCGTACCTGCTCCACGCCAGGAGTGCCCGGGTGGCTTACCCCACTGGCCCCTGTGCCCACACCAGCATTCAGTCCATAGCTGTCTGGTGTCGAGGTAGTATGATTGTTAATGCCCATGGTTAGGGGCTTTTGTCCATTTATTAACCCATGGTCACCCCTCTGCATTTTGGGTGAGCCGGTGATCATAGGGCTGCGATTAGGCTTGGTGTTTGAGCCCCCTCCTGCATCTGAGCTGGAGGACACCTCATCCTCGTTGCCATAGTGGGTGCTGACATCGTCAGGAAAGTCCACTCTTGGTGAGCTACTGTCAGACTTGGCAGCAACACTTTGAATGCCACTGTCTAAAGAAGACATAAGGTCAGCCTGGTCCCCCAACATTAGGTCGCCTCCTTTTCCCCAAGAGGGTGATTGGAGGTGTTTCTCATGGGGCGTGCCCCCACCCCTCTCCCCAACGCCAGCCGAGGGGGTCTGCTGGCCTGGACTTACAACAGGGTTACCATTGTCAGAGGAAAAAAAAATTCCAGGGCTCACATGTCCACTGTCTCTTTTTCTCCTCCCTCTCCCTCTCCCACTCCCTGTTGTTGCCTTCCCCTCACTGCACGGGGTAGCGTCCATGTTGTAATTTGGGGAGAGGGCACTGGCTTCCCCCTGCACCGTCTGGCTTTGACTCGCAGGCTTAGAGTTGCTATTCCCGGTGCCAGGCATCTGGCTGTTCTGGGAAGTGCTGCTCTGAAAATATTCAGGACCAGCACTGCCAGTCCCATTAGATGTGCTGCTATTAATGTCCTGCTCTGTCTGACTCAGTTTTCGCTTGCCCTCATTTTGGTTCTTCTTGTTGAATGTTACATTAAGATTGGGGGCCCCTAGGCTAGCGATCATGTTCTGGCAGGCCGTGGAAAGGGCTGCTAGGCAGCTCTGGCCGAAAACACTGTCTTTAGTGCTGGTTTTGCTGAAGTTCCCGAGGGACAGAGCTCCAAGCTTACTAACAGACGACCGCTGGCCTGAGGGGAACTCAGACTGAGGAGGGTAGCTCCCTGGTGAGGTGCTCACCCCCTGGGGAGCACTGTGGGCCGGCCCCTGACGGTTAGCCCCCCCATAGGGAAACGTTGGCTGTGCTCCCATCGGAGGTGCAGGGAAGTCAGCTGGCCGCCTCTCTGCTGGTGCATTTGGATGTCCTGCTCCTGCTCCTGGAGACTGCATTTGTGAGAGGTTGCCCATGTTACCGCTGAACTGTGAGTGCATGCCAGGTGAATGAAGGGTCTGCACATGTCCATCTCCTGGTATTCTCATGGGCTCCTGCATGCCAATGCCAGGCCGAAACATCATCCCAGCCCCATTCTGCTGCAGCCCCATGTCATGGGGCCCTGACTCATTACCTGCTCCACCCATACGCCGTGACATCATCTCTCCTGGTGGGTGGGACCCCTGAAACCAGGAGTTCTCCTGAGTTACATGAGGATTTTGTCCATCAATGTTGGGCATTCTGCCACCATTCTCCCTGTCAAAGTTGGGCTGAGGCATGTTCCCAACTGGGCCTCCATGAGCCATGGGGCCAGGAGGAACATCGCCATGGTGACCCAACTGCTGCAGACTTGGCTGTCTCATCCTCTGCTGCTGGTTGCGAGAGGCCATCTGTTTTATCATCATGGCTGCATTCTGGCGCTGCTGCAGAGACTGCTGCTCCGGCCCTGGATGCTGCAGGGGCCCCGGTGCGAAACCTTCATTCACAGGTGGGGTGAACTCTCCAGGAAGCCCGGGATAGGCTGAAGGAGAGAGGTGGTTATCCATACTGCCACACCAGCCTTCGCTGCCATGTGCATTAGGAAAATCAAATCTAGGCCTTTTCGCCATGTTCATATAAGGAGAGTCAAAGTGTTGCAGCCTCTGATTTGGGGGCTGTTGGGAGGGAGGAGGAGCTGGCTGTTGCATATTAAACATGGGGTCCCCATAGGGGTGCAGACCCCTATTTTCCAATCTGTGAATGGGATATTCAAACTGGTTGTGTTGGCCAGGCATCATGACCCCTCCATCCAGAATGTTAGGGTTTGTAGAGCCGGGTTCAGCCTGAGGGGGTCGAGGGAGGCCAGGGGGGCATGAGTTCTGTCTGGCTATCAAGCCAGCCTGTTGTTGCTGCTGCATCAGTGGATGTCTTGCATTGACCCCCGGCTCCATTCCCACGGGCACCTTCCGGCCGTTTCCAAAACGCTCAAAAAACACTCCATGCTGAGGCTGCTGGGGCTGCGGTGGCGGCTGGTGCCCCTTAGAGATGCCCTGCATACCAGGTGTCCGTGGCATGCCAGGGTTCCCTGGGAAATTCCCGCCGGGAACTGGCCTTCCTGGCCCAAAATGTGGTAACTGAGATTCTGACTCTGATGGGGAAAATACAGGTACATCAAAATGTCCAGATGGAGGCTCACTCGGGAAGTTATACTCTAATCCTTCTACAGCTCCCTGGTTGGGCATCCGTCGAGGCTCCAAACCATGAGACTCAGAGGAGGAGGAGGAGGAGGAAGGAAGACCGTGGAAGGATGCTGCTCTATTAGGTGACTGGTCCAGGGGTAGACAGGGGGCAGGGACAGCGTGGTTGCCGGCGGGAGGCCCGTGATGTTGAAAGTCGGGCATGTTACCAGGCCGCTGCTGTTGCTGTTGCTGCTGGGGGAAGCCATCCCCTGCCTGTCCCTCAGCAAGAGGATCAAATCCTTCTCCAAAGCCCTGCTGTGGTCCCATGCCATTATTGTTGTAGCCCATTAGCCTGCCACCATGCAGGCATGATGACCCTGGCTCTGGGCCTCCAAAATTCCCACTGAAATGAGGGTGATGTTGGTGGGGGTGAGGTTGATGACTGTGAGGATGTCCTTGGTGAGGTTGCTGGTTGTTAAAAAATCCATGCATCGGTCCTTGCTGCGGCTGCTGCTGAAGTCCGCCGCCTGCATGCATGTCTGAGTGTCCCCGCGGATGAAAGCCCCCGTACTGCTCTCCGTTCATGTTCATATTGAGCCCGAGCATTTGCGGCTCGCTCAGAGGGCCCATACCGGGCTCCACGGCTCCGGGCGGGCCTCCAGCGTGAAAACCTGGGCTTTTATAATGGGAGCCCATGTTCAGTCTTTGTTGGTTTATGTTTCTCGCTGACTGGCCAGGGTTTCTGCTATTAATTTGAGAACCAAACTGCTCCAGCCCAAACATACTCCCCTGCAATCAATCCCACATGACGGCCAGTTTGCCAGACATCGGCGCACTGTCTATTTTTCCGTCTGCCCCCAAAAGCAAAAAGGAAAAAAAAAAAAAGAAAAAAAAGGAGAGAGATACACAAAAAACTATTTAGATGTTTGATTCACACTACTGATTAATCTACTCTAAATTTTTACACTCACCAAATAAGTTCTCATTGCTGTGAATCAATCGGGTGTTTTTTTTTTCAACTTCTCCAAGGACGCGGAGACGCGAGTGGACAGACTGTGTCCAAATACGCACGTAAACTGTGTTTTTGTTCCCGCATGAATGCGTGCAAAGGACTGCTCTTATTCTTATCTTTGACTAAGCAAACAAATATAAAACACTGCTATTTCACTTGCCACACGACTGACCTATCGCATTCCAAAGTTTCTCTGTGCGCATTTCTTCGTGGCGAACATGGCACAAAAACCGCTGTAGTAACAAAGTAAAAGGAGAGCGCAGGAGATTCTAAGCGATCGCATACAAGAGTTTCTCTCAGCTATTTCATTATTCCAGCCCGATGTCAAATGTCCCAGAATGACTTTCTGTATAAGGTCCCATGCTGGAAATAAGGAGGGGAAAAGTCAAATTGGAGCCGTGTGGTTAAAAACTGTCTCGGCGGGCTTTATGTGAAGAAAATCTTTCTTTAAATAAATGCCCCCAACCGATGTCCTTCAAAATCTCGAAAACGGCTGAGAATGCATGAGGCCAAAAGTCCAGTGTGATGGAAAGTCCACAAACGCGGCTCTCCAAACCCGGGCACCGGAGAACCGGGGCGTCTGTTTACGCGACCTAAAGCCGGAGCAGCGCGGCGTGCACTACCCGCACTCCACAACTACCGAGCGGCTTGACAGCATCCTTCACCCCTCTGCCGGTCATGCGCTCTGGTGGAGAAGCGCCGTGCCTTAAGTCCTTTCGGTGCGTTTCGTTCCCTAAACGCGTGCGTCCCTCCGTTTACCGACTCTTGTCTGGTGTGGTCTGAGTGCACTTGGGAGCGATTCACAGATACACTCACACTCCGCTCTACCGCTTGGCGCTGTGTGAGATCAACGCGTCCAGAGGAGCCAGCAACAAGTTTTGCATTTCTGCAGCCACTTCCATCCACGAGGTCTCAGCCAATCAGAGCGGCCAAAGAAAGCTTCGAGGGCGGGACAAACGTTGTTAAGGTGGTCCGCAGAGTCGACGAGCCTGGAAACTCTTGCGCGTAAATCAGGCTTTCACTTAATGTTGAGTCCAAACCCAAAATATCAGATTTGAACTGGACGCGATCTGGCAGACACAAAAAACATTTTTTCCAATAATTAACAGGATCTATTCCCCCCTACTGCACCACAGATTTGTAGTCTGCAACAGCTTAGGTGAGTTCAAAATCGTGCGACTCTCAGATTCTCCACTGGAATAACAGAGCTTGGAGTGGAATTGTGCACGCTGCTGTTTTGAATGTTGCTCTTCACCTAGAAACAAACTTCTTTTAATACCTTGAACCCACTGATCCATGCAAGTGAGTCATCTTAGCTGGGACTTGTTTTCAACAAGATATAATGCAACAGCCTGACTGACAGGCCTAAGTCGATGGAAGATGTAGTTGTACTACTAACAACAAGCTGCAGCTGAACTATTAAACCAGCAGTTTCTTGATTTTGTAAATTTTTTACAAAGCATTTGACATGAACTGGCATGCTGAAGCTACATGTCTAATTTGTTCTCATGTGTGAAAAGTCATAATCTCAGTCTGAAATCTATTAAAAATGCCAAATATCGCACTTAGCAGAGTGATTTATTGCAGGTACAGACTGACTTGTCAGAAATGTATCCTACAAGCTTCCATTGATGTCAGGATAAAGGTACAAACCAGACTAACATCAGCCTATGAAGTGTGCGTCCATCACGCCTCTTTGGCAAATCAAACTCGCCACCAATCTTGTGCGTAAAACTGAGTCCCAGCGGGGGAAGAGAAAAAAAATCCTCCTTAAAACACCATCTGAACTAAATCATGTGGATGATATTGGGCCTCGGTTCCGATAATCAATAGCGTTCTCTTAGTATTATGGTCTTTAAAATAGAACATTTTTGCAAGGCTAGATTAGGATAATTTGTTTTTAAGGTTAATTAGCTGCAGGCTTACAATTGCTCAGGTTATCTGTGTGAGGTTAAGTGGTGTTTTATCCTAAGATAACATGTACAATTATCGGAAACAGACTATTTTAATGTTCTTATGTGTTTGAGACAATAAGTACCAGTAAAACAAAGCCAGCATGTCTGTGTCCCAAATTAATTTATCATATTTTAATAAAGCAAATAACATCCTGGCATATTTTTACTGCATGCTGTAGTTTCATTTATGTCTAATATTCTATTTATCGTTGTGTAATTCAGATTCATCTGCAGCTCACACATCTGTCTTTAAGTGTTTTTATTCAATCTGAATTTACGACACATTTTGCATCATGTACTTTTCCTGAATTTTGATAAAATTGTGCAATTTTTCTTAACAATAAAAGGTAATACTAAAAAAAATATTAACACCAACTTTGTCCTGCATTGAATCCAGGTGTGCATTTTGGGGTGTCTTCTAAGATTTAAGAGGCCTCTAATTATTTGAAATAAAGAAAACATGTGGGCAAACTGAACAAAACGTTCTTTCATTCACCACCATGGATGTTTTCTTTGGTGAAACGAGAACACTATATCATCATCCTTTTCCGACATTGTGGACAGTGGGAGAATTTGGTGTCAGACAGCTCTGTGCCTTTGGGGGGGGACATGGAGGACTTTTACCAAACAGACACAGTGCCACCTAGCGGCTGGCGTCAGACAGGGTGAAGGATACCAGCAGTGGTTCAGGCTGAAGCTCTCACAAAATAGTTTTACATAATGTGAAGCATTAAACTGGTACACACTGTAAATACACAATCTTCAATCTAAATATGAATCCGAAGGGAACGAATGCTAGAAAATGTGGTTTATAAGTAAAATAAAATCACAAAACGCTTGCAAGTAATAGTGTACGAGGGGATTAAAGTAAATTATTTTCTAACTATGCTGAACTAGCTCTGGTAATTTAAAGTCAAAAGAAGAATTCAATAAAAGACCAGTGATATAAGATAAGATAATTATTTAGTTCAACATGGTTCCATTTTTTCAGACACCACAAGATAGTTATATTGGATAGAATGTAATTCATTCACCAATCAGGTTTGCAAATATATTTGCATATAATGCTATAATTTTCTAATTTGCTTTTTAGTGTCGTGGAGGATTCACAGGACAAAATATATGCATGCAAACGGCTCCGTATAGCACAAACTTCTGGCTTACAGAGGCAGACGACATATGCCCGGCCTTGCATCAAGAGGGGAGAGCTGTATGTCAGAGTTGAGCCTGAGAACAGGTCAGGACAAGGCACTGAAATGTGGCGGGAAGGAGCATGTGTGCAAATGCACTTCCTGCAGCCGAGAGGACAGGCGCTCCAAACGACGAGGCAGGGGTAGACAGAGGTTGTGTTTCGAAGGAGACGTGGAGCAAAGTGGCTACAGCTACACGAGGGAGGAGGAGAATATATTGAGATGTGCTAAAGTGTGCCGTGCTCGCGTATTGTGTTGAGGAAAAAAATAAAATCACATTCCTTCTCAGAATCACCTTGCTGATGGACTGCTTCTATATCCGAGAGCCATCTGGATGTAGCGTCATAAGAGTTTAACCAAACAAACCTTAAACTGTGTGCTTGCCACTGTGTTTGAGCTGTGGAAACCCCTTAGAAATACCAGGATTCCTGCTTATTTCTCAATTGGTAAACTGTATCACACACACATAAAAGAAAAACATTAGTCACACTAGAAACAAGTATCCTAGAGCTCAACAGCAGAAAAAGAAAATCAAGATACTGCTCTATCTGACTGTAATACTAATGACCCTGTGATACAGTCCCTGCTAGCTCTGTCTACACTGTCTTCTCAAATGGAGACAGACAAGTTAAGTATGACAAACCGATGGCACGGTCTCTTTCCTCCTGAGTCCCCAGTGATGATAAATGTAGCCCAGAGCTGCTGCTGCTGAGGCGACTTCATGACAATGGACAGTCTACAGGCTTTCAAGCACTGTCACAATACCACTCTTCTCTGCAGTGATTTAGTACTCAATTTGTCTCAATATTTTACTCAATAGGACAAGATAGCAGAAGTGGGTGCCCTTCTCTACCCTTAATTCATGGTGTTAGGCTTTTCCTCAGTTGGACATATATTACCGTGGGGGCTGCCCAAAGAGACAGTTCCTTCCCTTGTTGGGGGGTACAGCGTCCTGTGCAGTTGAGGCTTTGAGGACCGGAGCCTCAGCGCGTCCTCTATGGGCCTGTCACTCAGCTGAGCCATCACAGCTCCCTGGGTCAGGGCAGGTTAAGCAGCATCTGTCATCCAGAGGAGCGCCATTGTATTAAGGGGAGGGATGCGACAGACCCGCGGCGCACACACATCGGTCGGCTCCACACCTCTCTCAGAACAACAGGAAGGACTCAGGAGAATCTCTGGGGCTAAACTTGACCCGCGCCTGGAGGATGAGGAAGCGCTCGTGACATCACTGCCAACCCCGTGCACGCCAGAAATAACTTTCCTCTCCAAGAAAACCTGCTGCCCCTGAGCAAATGTGGCCCCAGGGGAGGGTCACATACACAAACATCGTAGGTGTGGACCAAACTGTGAGTTTAATCTTCACTGTGCCACTTCCTCCAAAAACAGAAGCTCTCACCCCAGTGTGTTGTCTTGTAGCAGGAAATGCAGCCATGTGGTGTACGAACACTGGTACAGCTTTTTTTTTTTTTTTTTAGTTAAGTGTTGTAGGCCTACACAAATTATTTTGACAGATTTGAGGAGACTGTGAATTCTGCTAATGCATTAAAGCAGTAAGCTGGTCTCTCTGGCGACCACAAAGTGTTTTTAGCTCTGAATGTTAAGACTTTCTTTGGTCGCATGCCTGGATGTCCTGCTGTGTCAAGTCTTGAGCCTCTCTTTTGAGATTCATTTCTTCTCTTCATCTGTTGCTGTATCTATTTAAACGACAGGGGCTCACTCATGACATGTCCCTTCATCTTCTCTGCGAGGGAGACACATGGATGGATGGATGCCTGCCTACTGTAGACTACTGTGAGCTGCCACTAAACAGGAGGTGTGTGGGCGAGTCTGCCCATCTCCTCTTTTAGAAACAGCATTATTTGCTTGTTCTGTGGCAGATATGACTGGTTTCCTTGCAGCAGGCCCATGTGACCGTTCCTCCACAAACAATAAAAAAGACGGCTATCTCAGCCAGCAGACTGGCGGCTTTTCCTGCTCTTTAGCACAGATTCCGCTGTTATTGTGTGACTCTTCTGACCCGCAGGTCGCACAGAGTCTAGTCCACGCTGGATTCGCCGCTAACTTTGCTGAATAGATTTGCATTTTAAAGAAGAGAATTAAAAGTTGTAATTAAGCCTCAGCCCTTGTCAAAGCCACTCGAGTTAAATTAAAGCATAAAACATACATATTCAATCAAAATCTGTTTGTGTGAATCACTTAAAAGACGGCGACTGAGATAGCAGAGCTGGATATGTAGTGAACTCTGCATGCACAGATTTGTTATGTGCATCTGTGGACTTGCCGTTGTCAACAGTGGGTGTGAAGTTTTCCAAATAAATAAATGGAACCATGACGGATCTCTCAGCAAGTCCACTGGCCCAAAACATGTACATGAGCACTAAGGGAAGAGTCTGACCACATCCCCTTAGGCAAAGTCTTAAATCTCCAAAAACCACCTGTATAAAATCACACAGAATCTCCACAGAATGTAATTTATTTCCCAGACAAAATTTATTTATACTTAGGAACAATATGTAGACTTAATGGCACACAAAAAGATCTACAGAAAGAAAAGGCACAATATATCATACATTCACTACCATGTCCCCTGATTTTCAAAAGCTGATCAGAACCTTTTAAAAAGCAAGCTTTAGGAAATTAAACAGTTGTGGATTTCATAAATTAGGATAAGATTGTACAGTTGCTTTGTAAATACTTCCTCTCGCCAATATCGTTGTCTTGACATATGGCAAACAACTGATTGAAGTCATTGTCTTAAGCCATTGGGTTCTCTGTTCAACAGACAGCAGGAATCATTAAGATTGACTTGGAAACACTGATTACACTGTAGACCAACTGTTCCACATTTTTGCATGCTTATAATTCCAGTACAGTAACAAAGACCAGGTGGCTGTCTCCCATATACAGTGATAGAAATGGAATAAGCCATATCGCAACCATCGTGTCGTATTGAAACTGGCATGCTGTATTTAGGAATATGGTATTGAGAAAGGACATCAGTTGTTTGGTGCAACTGATGAGTAACTATATCCAAAAAAAAAAGAAAAAGAAAAAAGCTTTGTGTTGTATTGTTCACCTGAGCATTTTTGTCACTGACAAACATCGCCTCAGACAACAGCTTCCTAATTTTCCTATAATAAACTACAATTGCTGAACACATGTAAACATATCAGAAATCCATTTACACTCTTTGGACAAGCCAATAATCCATTATTGGGGAAGTGATCACTTTCCCTCAGACTGACAGGAAATAAAAACATTAGACTCTTTGCACCAAGAATATTTTGTTATATGTTTGTCTTCAAAAACATTTCTAAAAAGCTTTTCTTGTTTTTTTTTAACACTACAAAGAATCAACACTGAAGGTTGATAACGTGTGGTTCTAAAGCCTAAATTGCAAAAGTGCGCTTTAGAGTTGAGAGTCAAGACTCATTAATATGGCATATCTATCCAACAGCTGGTCAGAGGCAGCGATGTGAATCTGCAGCCCTTTGCGGTGACACAAGTGCACACTGGCTGTTACAGCCGCAACGAACACAATTTTGCTTGCTGAAGGAATTGCACTTGCTCAGGTGCTGTGACGCGCACTGGAAAAACAAAAGGAATCGTATGCAGTTCCACGCCCTGAAGAAAACTGAGAGTCATCACAAACAACTTAGCTCATAAAGCTCTGTCTGCCAAGATTTACTCCTAACAAGCAGCAGCTAACAGCTAATGCTAACCCTTAGGCATCAGGAAAATTGCCAGTCAGAAATGAGGGAGGTAGCTAGAGCAATAGCTGGCAGCGGAGGTACGATAGGTGTAACAGGTCTCATAGGTATAAAAGGTCCAGAGATTAAGGCAAGCAGTGCGTGGTGCTGGTGTTGACTGGACACTGATAAGGCAATTATAAATCTGTAAACACGGCTGGAATGAAGCAGAAGACGAGGCCTGTTGGAAAGCGTCTACCTCTGAGAACCAGATGAGTGAGACAGGCCTCTGGGGTGGGCTGGGTGAGTGCAGTACAGTTTGGCTTGTGACAGAGGCTGGAGGGGTGTAGCACCATCTGTGGCTGTTTTTCAGTGCAGTTTTTCCTCTAGGGACATCTGTTAGGGAGGTGAATGCTGTGTTGTATGTTATGTGTGAATGTCTTCAGAATAGCGAGGGTGGAGGGGATTGGGGGGTGGGGCGTCAGTGAGAGCTGTAAACACATCCAAAGGAACAAGCCTGCATGGATCTGCCCACCTTGAGCTTTTAAAGGGATCAGTCAGCGCAAAGGTATCCACACCTGGGAGTGTGTGTGTATATGCGCAAGAGTGAATTTGCATGCTTTTTTTTTTTCGCAATGTGCGCAATGTATGTGTCATACGCATGTGTGTGTGTGTGTGTGTGTGTGTGGGTTTCTATTAAGTCTGCATGAGAGTGAGAGTGAATACCTGTACAGGCATGATTGTCAGTGTTAATAAGATGCAGTGCTTTGGGTAAGGTGGGGCGATGGGAGAAGGATTACAATGGGCCAAGGCGCCAAGGGTGTTAGTAATCACTTAATGGAGGCTGTGGCAGGAAGGAACATGAGTATGACAAACAGTCTCATGCCAGGGAATGCAAACCACTGAGCCACAGTGTGTACAGTTAAGACCAAGGAGGAGACAAAGAGAGGTCATACAGGGCATCATCTGGTGAGGAATGTGTTGGAGGCAATGCTTAAAAAAAAAAAAGTAAATAATACAGAGGAAATATTTGATCCAACACCTATCACTGCGGAATTAGGCTGATGGATTTTGCTTTCATAAAAATATACATACACTGCTCCTCTTCATATCTCTCCAGAAGGCTAGGTCTCAATAACATGATGCTGATAGCTGGCCTTTCACTGCCCAGGAGATCAAAATTAACCAGAGTCTTATCTGCTAGGATCGTGTTGGTTTCTAGAAATCAATTCCTCACTGGATAGAATGTCTATGATTGGGTTCAAATCAGGGATCTGCTCTATTGATTGCAGGTAGCAGTTGCTCCCTCCTCCACAGCCTGAATCAGTTAAGGTATAAAGTGGCACCAGCGGAGCCCTCTTAGCAGTCTCCATCACTGCTGTCATCGTGGGTGTTTAAAATCCTTTGCCTTTTCATTCGTCTGCAGCGCTGGTTCCTCGCACTTCACCCTGTTTGCGAAGCTGTGGGGAAATGGAGAGAGATAAACACACACGCGTTAGATTTATGCAGGCTGAAACAGGTGAGGGTGGGTTCAGTGAAAGCCTGCATTCAATGGAGAGTTTCATGAAAAGCTGCTAGTTACAACACAAAGGGTTTACACTCATTTCTATTCATTACATATGACTTACGGTTTTAAAAAAAAACATTAAAAATACAGCATTCCTTTTTTGCAAACTGAAATCTCCAGTTCCTTAAAAATCGGCACCAACAGTCCTTATCAAGCCTCCTGTTTGTCTTCTAGGTAGATAAAAGCATCACTTTCAAATTCTCCCACCCTGAGGCTGATGGCTTTGGAAAGTCAATTAGTGTTAGAATCTGATAGCCGAACACCTTAATGGAACAGTTCAAACTAACACTGGCTCTAAACAGAGGAATAGACAGATCTGATGAAATGGCATGAGGATTCACCCTCCCACTTCTCCATCCTTTTTCCCCATCCTCCCTCCCTTTTTTCTCAATCACAGCACAGACTCCTTCTCAACTGCAGAATTCCATTTGTATGTTAATGAGGAAAAAGGAGCCATCTTGAAGCACCCCACCACACCCACCCTTCCCTTTTCTTGTGCCTTCTCCTTCTACACCACCCGACCACTATATATATATATATAAAGACTACAGACATGACTGTCGGTGCATTGTCTAGTCAACGTTGAGTTTCTAATTCACAGAGCGCGGTCTTGTCTAGAGCGTGAATGGTAGTGACTGTACGTAGGCTGTGGTCACCATCACACGTCATCCCATAGAGTCCGACTGCGACCCTGCTAACCTCTGAGGTTCAGGCCTTGTTGGCCTCCTCACCACAGCACTCTTTGATGGCACCCGCCTGTTTACTTACTCCAAGGGAAAATGGGAAACACATGCTGAATTGGGCGAGATGTAAGAGGGGGGAAGGCAAAGCACAAAATGCTGTATGCTGGTAGTAAGCCAGGAATGTTTGAGACTGGCCCACTTTGGCCAGTCCAGCCCAGATTCCACCCTTGTTCTCCTTGTACGGCCAAAAGCTCCCAGACAGATCTTTGGAGTAGCTTCAAGTGCAAAGTAGTGGTAAGGTTTTACAGAGAATGCGAGTCGCAGAAATTGAAGCCCATGATTTCCAAGTGGACTGTTTTTCTTCTCCTTCTTGTATTCCTCTACGGGGATGCTCTGGATTGACAGGACCGAGGCAGGCCTCAGTTTTCACTTGCCACCTTTTATAAAAAATGGCATGTGAGAGTCTGAGAAAAATGCACCAAGCAAGGCACTTGCATAGACATGCAAAAGGAGATTTTCACTGGGTCAGCAAAACACCTAGCGACCTAGCACATACATCATTTTTCTGGTGTTATTGATTAACTAATTCAGAGTGAGCTATGGAGTTACATGTGAAAGTATATACACCCATGCAATTACACACAGTGGACTAAAAACCCCTTTCACAACACCGAAGAATCCAGAGTTAAAGCAGCATAGGAGTGCAGCAACACCGAAGCCCCACAGGGAACAGAGAAAGCATCTAATAGGTTTTTTGCACTGGGGTGGTTAGTCAAACCGTGCCATGGAAAGCCACAATCAGTTGAGCCATGCTGGCTTGCTGTGAGTGTTTTTCCACTGCACCGCACAGAAAAACTAAAGTGGAGTACCTGAACCGCTAATGAAGCTCTGCTAACTGTCTGATAGATACTATATTCCCAAAGACTCCTTCACAATAAAAGCATACCACCAGTTTGCCAGCAGAAAGCTTTCAGTATGGAGCCGCAAATCCTAACAAATTTTGAGTTTACATCAACAGTGTAAACGCAGCTCTGCTACAGATATAAAGTATTAGTTAACAGTACAGTAAGCCTGATGTCTGAATGCACAAATGGACGTATGGGTGCCATTACATAGATTCAACTAGACGTTATGGAAGAACTGAGAAACTAACGCAAAGAAACTTTACTCAGTGGCACAGGTTGGCCACATTTGGTCCTGCAACAGAGAAGGGCTGCATATCACGGAGGCTATAATGGGAACCTAAGCAATTATGATTTGGAATGGCACAGTGCAGTTAGCCCACAACAGGACAGTGGAAAACCCCCATTAGAGACTGCTTTACACAGCAACACACAGACGTACACCTGGCCTGGCTACTCCTCTGCAGCCTTTGTACCTCGAACAGAACCCTTCTTACGCATCTGGATAAAAATAAAATACAGGAAATCACAGAAATAGGGGTTAGGACGCCTGTGGAAGTAGCTGGCACTGACTGGAAATGGTTTTATAAAACAAATACCAAAATTTTTTTTAAAAAAGCTACATTTGTTACTTTCACTTCTTACTTATGAATGTAAGTCCTAAATGCAATGAGCATCATGGAAGCAATATCTGTGCTAAAAAATGTTTAAAGAAAAGCAACCTTAATTGGTAAGCTACTCTTCTGGAAGCGTATGTGTCAGTGGTATTAATTAGGATTTCAAAGTCCGTTCATTTTAACATTCCAAATCCTTCACTTGAATACTTGTTATTGGTGAAATAGGTTTCAAGATCAAGATATAAAAAAAGCCCACAAAAGCAAATGAGAACTATTTTCAGAACAATTATCCACATTTCGCAGTTCTCTAAGTGTTTTCATTAGGAAAAAAAGAAAATACAAAACAAAATACATCTCTTAGGAAATAAAAATAATTATTGGTATTACAAACAATGGGAAAACAAATAGCTGGTGGGTCTCACACATAAACTCCAAACAATTTTAGAATTAAACACATTTTCAGTGGACAGCAAATAATGATTATGCAGAACAATGCAGTGGGTAAAAAAAGAAAAAAGAACATTCATCCTATAAAATGGCCAATGCAAATAAGATGTAAAATTAAATTGTAATAGCTATAATCAAGCTCATAGCTAAATCAAGATAATTTGATATATGAACTGCATATGTGGAAGTAAAAAGGGAACTCAACTGCTAGATGCCAAGCACACCTTGTAAACAAGGCTAAACGGTACCCTGTGGAGTTTCAAAACGAAGATTTTGCACTCAACATGAAGAATGACACAAACAACATTATGATTCTCGCCATGATTTTGACCCTTCAAAACTGTTCACACTGAAGACGCCATGAGAAATGCACTTTGTCTGCATCACTTTATATGACAGATCAAGATGTACATTTCGGCTACAAGCATGTCCAGCAATGACCAACATTTAGCTGCATCCTGCCACCTACTGTACTGGAGTATGTAGAACAGGATCTTGATATTGTGCAATTAGATTCAATGAAGGGTCAAACAGAACTCATGGTCATTTGGTTGCATAGCTTCAGGATGTGCCATGAGGGTGCCAGTGCTGGAATGGTATGCTAACTGTAGCTTAGCTTGCATGCAACTTCATTTTGAGGTTCCACAATGTTGCAGTCTACTAAGCAAAACTGAGTATTTACAAATGTCGCTTCTTAGATTTCTCACAGTGCAAATCAGTCTCTGTGACTCTCCCACCACATTGGGTTATGACCACACAGTTGTTGTTGATTTATTCCTGTCTTCAGCTTGACCTACATTTCATCAATGAAAGCGAAACTGTGTGACTCTTGTCCATCATGCAGTGCATTCACTGCAGCAGCCCAGGCCCACACAAGAACTTGTGAGGCAGACAAATGCAGTAGTGCTTCTTTTTTTGTTAACAATCAAATGTTACAAATCAAACATCTTTTTATTTTACAAATTGATTATACAATCCATTTTACCATATTCCTTCACAGCCATAGTCAATGTTCTATTTCCCAAGGACCATTGAAATTTGAGGCTACTTTCAAAAAGGACACATTTTAGATTCTGACATTATGAGTTATGCAAGTCCAATGGGAACAGCCTCAACGGTTGCAGTAGTATTTAATTTGCCCACGATTATACAGGACAAATGATGCGTACAGTGGGAGCTGGCCTTTACTCATCAAAATGCACTGTGCACTATCCTTGAGATTTTCCTCTTCACTTGCAAAGCCACCCACATGCATGTGCATGAGGTAAACAGTAAGGGGACACACTCTAAGAAAAGCAGCTCGGTGGCACCACTAGCGGTCAAAAACTCCACAGGGAACCTTTAAGCCACTTGATTTACTCCAGCAGTCCTCTTGTTTTATTACAAAAGCATACTGCTAGTCTAGTCAGTTTACCTAATGTCTAGTGAATGGAAGACAACAGCTTCACAAGGATAACACAGGTCTTGGTGTTCATCTGAAGTTTGAGCAGGTGTCAGAAATCTCACACCAGAGACTGTTCAACTCTCAAGTTGGATAAGGTTCTGTGTGCAAAGCCTCTCACTTACAAATATGTACATCATTTGACCAAGGTTTAATTATTTTATGTCTCAGATACTCACTTCGTCCAGCTCTTTCTGGGTTTCTGCCTCCATCCTCCGGATATCATCCATATTCAGCTCCACCCACTTATCAATCCAACAGAAGAGTTGGCGGTGGAAGTTAGTGAAGATCCTCTTCTCTTGCTGTGGGAGACAGTGGCAGTCTTGGTTAGGGGCCGAGCGACGTGTTAAATCAGTTTCACACTAAGAATAAAATTGCATGTGAAGTATTTTGAAAAAGGTATGTACATTGACATTACAATAATGACACTGATGATTAAGTTAAAATGCATCAGTAATCACAGTGATGTTTAATGTATCAGTGTGACCACTGACAAAACTCTACATGCTAAAAACATTAATACCTTACTCTGGAATTTGTAACTGTTAAGCATTTGTAAAACAATACTTCACTATCACCACACATTTGAACGGGGAGTTAAAAACAGTAACACTGAACTACCATCCAGCACCAGTTTCGGTCAATAAGACAGTCAACAGGCCCTGTGTTGCTTCTCCAAACTTGAGCGCTCAGAGCTTGAATACAACGCATGAGCCAAAGTAAACTGGCTGTGTGAGGTTTCACTGTGTAAACATGTCACTCTAACCTCGTGGATGAAGTTCTCCACTTTGGACTGCAGGCCCCACCACTTGAACTTGACTGTGACTAGTTTGTAGGCACACATCCTTGGGCATTCGGGTTTACTAACCAGCTCTTTCTGTTGGGAGAAGAACAGAAAAAGAATGACAAGATTTACAACCCATCACTTCTTAAAGCACAGAATCAGAATAAATAACCCAGCAAAAACTTTCCAATGAGAGAATAATTGTAAAAACAGCAGAAGGCTGAGAGAATATTATTTTAGACTAATCTGGGATGCATTCAAAGCCAAAATTCATTAATACATAATGCTTTGGGTATGGAGCTTGCTGAAATAATTATCAATATGAAGATGTGCTGTGCACAGATAAAAGTGCCCTAATCTACAACACACTTTCTAAATCCATCCGCTGCTTGCACTCTGCCTCGCTCTGAAGAAGAGAAGAAAAGTAGGAGGGGGTTGGGGCACAGCAAAGTGGATAAACTCCAGATGAAGGGACCATTTCTCTGCCTTCGCCCTGACAGCGACACCGTTCCCAACAGGCATGCCTTTGTGGCCACAGAAGGCAGATAAAACGGTGCTCACGAAGCGATAAGGGCGTCGCAGTGCAAAGCCGGTTACATTATTAACACCTAGGACCTGCTCGCCCCCAGAACACACATACTCTCCCTCCGAGAACACCTGTTTAATTAATCACTTCATTCTGGCTCGGCATTCCAAGAGAAAATGCCACAGACCCGCCTCAATCACCCTCATACCACTGCCGTTTGATGCTACGATCATGGAGGAGTGCGAGAGAAGGGAAATGAGAAACATTTCTAAATTTGCAGTGGGTTTAGAAAAGTTGTCATCGCTAAAGGAGAACTTCACATGAAACGGATTCTACATCAAAACACTTACGGTGACATTTCTTCTCTCCCTCTCTGTGCCCCACTCAAAGGAGCAGAAGTTTTCAGAAATACAAAGGGTACCGATATGCAAGCATGTGTGCATGCAGAGATAGACAAGAGTTTTATTGCTCTGAGAAGCTGGCAGAAATTGTGCCTCTGTTGTCACATAACTACTTTTTTTTCACCTTTTCAAAAACAGTCTTTTTCCATGTCCACAGCGGACGGGAAAGTGATCTAATTAAAAACACAAAATAAAAGTTGTGCTTCTTTATTCATACTTTTTAAAGCTGTTTGGCTGCCTTTGTTCTGTGAAAATTCTTGAAGCAGAGGAAAGTTTCCCATGGTGAACTTTGAGGGCTCCACTACAGAATAGAAATTCTCAGTGCTCTAACAGTGAGCAGGACCCGTTTGTGAGGCTGCAGGGTACGGCAGGGTTTAGAGGGAAAAGCAACAAAACTCCTGACAAAGTTTCTCTGTGTGGATGAGCTACTTCTTATTGACTTTTTACCTTTTATCAAAAATACATCAGTCTTTATACAGAAGTGCTGTTTGTCAAATTTAGAATCAATGTCCATAAACAGACTCTTTCGCGTTTCTGGCTTTGTCTTCTGCCACAGGCAAAGTCTGGCAGATGGAGTTCAGAGAGTAGAACCTTTATCTGACTTGATGACTTGAAATTTCTATTTCATTCAATTAGAGCTAAGAAAGAGGTGATTTGTCTTCATCAGATTGCAGCCGTACAGTGCAGTGGACACCACTTGAGCCTTCCTCCAGCTCTGTGCTGTATTATTACTACAGGCAATGTGCTGGTGTGAAAGACTTGGAGTCCATGTGAAAGCCAATCTCTACAAATTGGTCTAAATGAATGAAAAATACACAGCAAATTATGGAATATTAATATTATTAGTGTTCACTCCTTTCATGGTAAATTTTGTACTGATATCTTTATTTCAAGTCTACAGCTTCTTGTTTATGTGAATAGATCTGCATAATCAATGCACATGTGCACACTTTATCTTCACTCCTCTATGAAAAGCTGCAAAAACCAAAGGAGTTCCCTGTATTTTGCTAAATTCATTTAACCTTCTGTCTTCGTAAACCTGCCACAGGAGCATCACCACAGCATGACGTGCCACTATCAAACGTCGCACATAAAGCTCAGTGTTTGGTCTCACACCACAGAGCCATAATCCCGGGTTTGAGTGTGTCCCACATATCTACTGGCAACATCAGCCAAAATGATAGGCGTTGTGTGGCTTCTTGTGTGTTGTGGCTTTCTCCAAAAATTGCTGCATAGTGTCTCGTGTCCCAGCTACTGAACCCTGTAGCTTTTTCAGAGTTGGAAAAACCTCTCTGTGGGGAGGACAGTCTGTCCTAGTCAGATTTACAGATGTTCCATATCCTTTCCATTTTATTATGACCCACCTTGTTTTATTCAGTGTCTTGGAAGCTCTCATTTTAACCGTTAAGTTACACCAGCCAACTTGATCTTTCTCGATAAAAACATTACAGCAACCATCATGTTTCATCATTAAAAACTGCACAGAATTATACAAGGTCGAGGAATTACAGCAGCAAGATCTGTGAAATCCCAGTTGCAGACGCAGGTCTTGTAAATAATGACCAGGCATATACCTGCTTTAAATAACCTCGTATACAGGGTCAAATGTGGGCTCATTTTTTGCTCAGCCTCCTGTGACATTAACTGCCATTTGTGTGTGAATGTGATACATCGAGAGTAATTTCCAAGGCTCAAAAGAGCATTACCTTCCAGGAGGGCCCAAGAGGTCCTCTGCCGGTCTTAACGGATTTGAATATGGCGGGATCCTCATCTGGTTTGTAGTCCTACAATGAGAAATTAAAAAAATAAATAAATGCATAAATATTTTTAAAAAGTACAGTATATACAGCACACCATATTTAGCTAAAACAAACTGTTACATAAGTTGTTGTAAACACACTGTATAACGCACAATTTGTTTAATTTGATAAGAGTTTAATTACTGGGAAAGATTTATCCAATTAAAAAAAAAAAAAAGAAAAGTAACAGAAGCATGGTAAGAGACAGACATGAATTCTATAGTTTTCTGAACAAGAGAAAAGTACATTTCAATGTGGCCTGCTGATCCTACACTACAACTCAGTCATGGCCACAGAAAGGCCCAAGAGTGCTGCACGAACTCTCCAAACCACCAAAGAAAATGTAAGGACCAAATCTCAACTCAGTTCACAAATGGCTCAGAGACAAACCATCTTTGGGGCACTGATGCCACCAGCAACATCTGTATAATGTGAATGAAACTGGTGTCAATGTCATTTGCTTGTTTGTGCTTGCTGCACATGAAGCATTTGTACACTTCGACAGTCCCAACTACAACAACACTCCTTACCCTATATATGCACTTCATATATTTATGTCCTTCTGACCCTGTTTTAGTGAAGCAACCACTTAGGCCCCATTATACAGGAGGATCTTGGTGCTATGGTAAAAACATTTTCAATGTGTATAGAAAAATAGAAGGACAACAAGCACACATGCAAGCATGAGCACATGACGAAAATGACAAAGTTGACTTCATAAAACAGGCAAGAGAAATAGTAATACAAATAAATGAAATGGCTTTCAAATTATCAACAGCTCAAGGGCCCAGCAATTTTAAATAAATCATGATGCGCCTGCAGCTAAAAGCTACTTTTTCAGGGCTACTGGCCAACAGGAGGGTGCCAAACGTGTGGAAAGAAATGGAAACGCACCCCTACACACACACACACACACACACACACACACAATAATTTGGCTGTTTTAATGCTGAGAGCTCCATCACTATAACAATACGCTGTGCTGCACTAATGAGGTCTGTGAATCGATGTGCCGTGGTACACGAAAAGGAGCTACTCCTCAAGTAAAAGAGTGTGTGTTAGAGCGCAAGTGTGTTTATGTCGTGTGTGTATTTGTCTAGTTCCGGCACACGCAGCACTGTGAGCCTTAATTACACTAACAAACTCATCTGTGCTGGCGGTACGCCCCAGGCCCTGCAGTCATGCCTGAGGCTGAGGGCTGATAGGGCCCTCAGACACAACACACTCCTACAGCAAGGCAAACACGTCTGCCTCGTTAACTACCCACCGCAAACAAACATGTACACACACAGAAACCAATGCTTCTCGGCAAAATAGCCACACATATGCCTGCACGCACTTAGAGAGCAACACTGAAATGAGGCAATGTGATGTCAAATAACAGCAATAATGTACAACATCTTCAAAAAAGATTTCAAAGTTTTCAAATGGAGTATTGGAAACTGAAATTTATATTTTTGAAAATATTATTGACATATTCTTATTTATCTTTGGACGCTCAAAAATGTCATGTGTAATTTTTTAAATACAAAGACTTCAAGTTAGGTATAGTTGTTAATCACAGACCAAACATTAGATAACAACATCTAGCTGAAACTATTGGTCAGTTACTCAATTAACTGACTGTCATTTTTCAAGCAGAATTTCCCAAATTCATTTTTTTTAATGTCTTACATCAAAGTAAACTGACTATCTTTGTGTTTTTTTTAAACTGTTTGTAAAACAAAACAAGACACTTTTTCACTGTTTGATACTTTACAGCCCGGACAAATAATCGATTAAACAATTATGTTCATATTAGTGTATATGCAGATAATGTGTTTCGTAGCATTTCATTTTCTGGTGAGGCAGACAGTTCAGTAAAATTTCCAACGTTGGATCTACTATTTCTATTAAAACAGCTCCACGAAATACAACAGGCATCTAGATTTATTTCAGCATTGTTTAAAGCATGAGTTCAAAAGCTGGATTCATAAAAGAAATAAATTATTCTGCCACGAATGAGCAAGATAATTTTTCTTTAGACAATTAATGAGTCGATCAACAGTATATTAATCAACACTTTAAATACTGCCGACTTGAAGTTATTTGTCAAATAAAAATGTCAAACATTTCTAGTTTCCAGCAGGATTTATATATATATATTTGAAATCAAAATGAATAAAGTCTCTGTGAACTTTTTTTTTTAATGTTGGTCTGAAAAAATAAATTAGTAGCTGAAGGATGTTGCCTTAGGCTGCTAATCTGTGATGGGCTACTGTCTTTATTTTCAGACAAACAAAAATAACTGATCAACACAAACACGACTGAATAATGATCACTTGAATACATACAATTTCCAATGTAACAATATTTCCTGATTATTCTGCTCTTATTTACTTCACTTCACTTCTCACTTCTGAAATTACTTTGAAAAAGAACAGAAGCTCAGAAGTCAATGAATTGATATTATTACTGCTTGTCATAAATAAAATCTATCAAATCCACCTTTACATCCTTTAAAGTGGATTGAGACAGACAAATAGCTCGGTAATGACAATGCTTGTCCACATGAAGGCGCCAAACTTTACTTTTTATCCTGCAACAGCAAATGTGTCTAAAGAGTTTCCACTCACAGCATTGGACACATAACTTCTGTCTGCAATGTCAATGGGCACAACAGATACACTCTTCCATGTGGATTCGTCTAGTTTGTGCACCTGAACAAACAAAAAAAACAAACATTTGTAACAAGAGCAAATACACTAAAATTCATGATTAATATTTAGTATTTGCCTGATTTGATGTACTCACATTTTCTTGTGTTCCAAGGTCTGGTTTGTGCCATGTCTCAATTTTAATAAAGAAACTGTCTTTCATATATTCATTCTAGAATACAGAAACATCAGGAAACTTGTTGTATGAAACAAGCAGCAAACTCACACTTAGGAATATTTATACTGTGAGAAGTTATATAAAATAAAATCTATTTAAGGCTACCTACCGTCACAACTTGATCAAAGTGAGGCATGAGAAGAAAAGGGGAAGAAAGAAAAAAACATATATAAATATCTAGGACAACAACGCCACATCGTGCCACGTGCAAATAACTCAAGTCCATTTAGTCAGGGAGAGGAAAGGGTTTCAGGGTAAAGCAAAGGTAAGCGATATGGGCAGAGGGACTCACTGGTTCTGCAGTAGGGGTAGGCATTCCAAGCTTTTTCATGGAATATCAGGGAGCCTTCAGGGGCAAAGAGCTTGACAAACCCTGGGACTTTACTGTAGGGTGAGGGAAGATAAGAACAGGTTGATGTGGGCTAAGGGATAAGGGAAACAAATCGTTTCAGTTATCAGTGGTTCTAGAGGAAAGATGTGCATGAAGGAAAACATACACTTGAAATGCTTCACACATGAGACAACACTGCCACTGGCTGGTAGTACTGCGCTATTACACGATGAGGAAAAACATCATGGAAGCTAATAGTCAGATTTTTTTTAAAAATGAAGAAAAACACTCTTACCTCTTTAGGTGGTAGATTTTGTGCGTATACTGTCCTTTCTCTCCATCTTTTTCATAGGGTTCGTTTTTGAGAACCTCGATGCCCTCACCACCACCCGTCTCATTTTTACTTGCTTCAGCCACAGAAAACAGTTGCCCAACTTGATACTGTAACACACACAAAAAAAAACACAACCTTAACACAGGCACACAAAGCATCTGATGGACTCCAGCAAATTTAAGTATTTTATTTTGAAAATTTGCACGTCAAGTTTTACTTCCCAGAAGTTGACTCGTGAGCACTTAAAGTGAAGCAATGTTTACCTAATTACAGTCTATAGGCTAATTGTACACACAATCTGGAGCTTTGCTTAACTAAACCTACAACTTCACTATTTTCATTGTTAATTCATCTGTCAAGTATTAGTTATTTGGTCTATAAATCCTCAGAAAATAACTAGGGGGGAAAAAAGGGGGCAATCACTGTTTCCCAAAGCCCAGATGACGTCCTCAAATGTCTTGTATGGTCAATAGCCCAAAGATATTCACTTTGCTGTCATAGAGGAGGAATGAAACCAAAAAGTTTTCAAATTTAAAAAGTTGAGATGTGATTATTTAGACTTTTTTTCCCCTCTTAAAATGTTAAATGCCAGCTAGTTTAGTAATGGATCCATTTTTTTCTTTAAAATAGCTGCCATTTAACTTCATAGTTGACTTCTAATCAATAATTTGATTAATTGTTCGGCTCTGTTTCTAACCAAACAGGAAGGTTTTCTTTCGATTGTTCCTTTTCAAGTTGTCCAACACTGCCCAAGAGAAAATTCCCAAAAAGTCAAACAAAGTAAATGACAATGTGTCCGACATGTTTTTTTTTTCCTTCTTATACTTCATCTCGTGCCTCCGCCCCGCCCACTTCAGTATTTACTTTAAGTGTAACCCACAATCTTAAAGCCAAATTAACTACCATCTCATGTTATGATGATTGAGCAGAAGACAGTCCAACAGAAGTGTGGCTGCTGACTTTTGCCAGAGCTTTTCTTTATTGTTGCTCCCCCAAAGAAAGGACTTTTTTTCATTATGTAGAATTGTAAAATACGGCACTAATTGCCAACAGATTTTTATCCCCGTACAAGGCAGCAGGCTGAGTCTGGGATTCATGACATAGACCTCTATAAACACAGGGAAAAACTGACTGCTAACACAGCCACAAGTAAAACATATGATGGGCTTTTTCTGGACACGAGTGTTTTGTAGAAAACAAAACAATATTTTTTCATTCTTTTCAAGGAGAAAGAATGGCACATTACAGAGGCTTGTTGCAATGCCTGTAAACCATTTTCAGGTGTCACTTCTTTTAGCCTAAATAAGGGTTTGGCTGCATGTTGGACTAAAGCCACAACAGACATATAAGACAGAATTAAGATGAGCTTGTTTATGAGTTTATGGTGACATTTCTAATCATACTACTAATAAGAACAACAAAAAACCAACACCTGGAATAAATAAAAAATACACTCACCTCCTCAACAGAACAGGGTAAAACCACACGGCTGCAAAACAAAAGGAAAGTGCAATCAGATTTGCAGAACGTTTGTTTCTTTAAAAAAAATCAACAATTCAATATTGCTGCCGCATTTTGGCATCTTTACTGTCATCATACATGGGGCATGACGGAAATATAAGTAGCTGTCTCTGGATGGTGCATTGAACAAGCTAAATTAACAATCATAAATAATAAAATCAAATGTACATATAAAACAAGACTATATAAAGAACCCCAACATAAGCAAAAGAGCCAAGATATATATGACAGACTTACAAAAAAACCACACGCATATAGTGTAACATTACAACAAGTAAAACCTTTGGCTCTAAAAACATTTATTTATTTTTATTTACTTCTTAAAAGTAAAACCTGTATTGTTTTAGACAGAATTTAGCTTAATTTAAGCGGACCACATAAGGTACCATAGTCGGTACACACAGTAGATGGCAGCCTTTATGCCCAAAGTTTTTCAAAAGTTTACATGAGGACCAGCACAAAAGCTAAGCAATCAGACTTCAGAACATCGGAGTTGGTGGTCCACAGTCGCCTTGATTGGTTTGCTAGCTCGTTTGTTTGGTGTTTTAAAAAACCAAAGTTACAAAACAACACAAACAAAGTAACCAATCAAGGCAGTGGTAGAGCAACAACTCCTGTGTTCTGAAAGATTAAAGGACTGTACGTGTCAAAAGAGTCTTGTGGCTTTGAAGGGTGTGATGTAATTGTTTCAGTTTCTCGGCAGAAAGGGCTGCCTGACAGCGATGCAAAACAGTAAAAATATTCAAATTACACATATACATTTGCACACAAGCTTCCCAGTCTTTGCTTTACCACATTTTCTGCATTGATAAAGACTATAATGTGCCAATTGTATGTCACTCTACACAGTATGCAACAAACATGACCCAATGCAGAGGAAGCAGTAAGGCTACAGCCCACATGTGCTCATGAACACAAGACCGAAAAACACCCCCACAATGCAAAAAATCCTCTAACTATCACGAACAGGAAGCCAGCTGAGTCACTGTTGCTGAAGAGAAAAAAAAAATCTACTATTGCCCAGTTTGACACACTGCTGACTTCAACAAAATCTGAACAACCCATCGCTAGACATGAGTGGAAAAGTTAGACCTCTGAATGCATCCAAGGACTGGACATGACCGTAAGGCAAGTTAAAGACCTGTCTGAAAAAAAGCAACAAAGAAGATGTAAGTGGGGCATTTGGGGCCAAAAAAAAAAAAAAAAGATAAATGGGTTTCACAGACCAGTGTCAGACAGTGTTGCTGTTTCAACAAGAAAAGAAAAAAAATAATCAGAATTATTATTACATAATATATCTAAAAGTTACAGACAGTCTTTACTCAAAGCACACATCAGAAGTTTCTCTTGATGTGGCAAATAAGTTCTACGGCAGGGTGTGACAGGTTGTGCTCAAAGCCATTGCATAATTTACCCTGATGAGAAAGAAGTTTCCCTTACTAACCACTAACCACCCAGTGCAAGAGAAAAAAAAACTAGGAAGAAGAAGTTCTATGTATAAATCATAAGAAGGCTGTATTCTACAAACACTTGATGCAGCATTTTCTTTTTTGAGTGGCCTTTTTTCTTTCAATGCACTCTTGCATATCACAGAGTAGTAACAAACAATGAGAACAACAGTTTGAGTTTCATCTAGAATTAACACTACTCCATCAACCTGTATGAAAATAAAGCTAGACTTCCAAAAGCCAACAAGGAGAGATGTTTTATATCTCCGGGCTGTCACAAGACCACTGACAACTCCAGAGCAAGGCCTTGCGATGAGTGATGCTGACATCATGACACAATCAGTGGTACAGTGCACATCAGGAGGCTCCTCAAACTTGGAAAAAATAAAAATAAAAGGCCTGGAAAAGAGTATGGCGAGTAAATCTGGAGCAATGCTGGAGCAGTACAGGAACACAGATGTGGATAAACTATCTACCTTCACAAAGTAAAATCCGTGCGTGACCTTGTGCATTGGAGCAGGTTATGATAAATGCAGAATGTTCTGTGTTTTGTCAGAGTTTCTGAATTTCTGTGGGATGCAAAAGTAAACTAAGAATCGTCTGCCATCAGTCCAGTAGCTCAATAAACAATGTTAAAGCCAAATTTATGGACATAAGAAATACCAAACAGCGATATTAAACAATCACTTCAAGTGGATGCAATGTGCACAAACACAAGGATTTGTTAGGTCATATGTTTTATTTGCTAAATAAAGTCTACTGTTATGTACCTACAAGCTGCAAAGAGTTTCATTTAATAACAGAAGTCCTGCTTTGATCCGCTTTCCTTTACTGATTGAGTGCTATAGTAGGACCACATTTGACAAGTGTTTTCAAAAGCCAACTGTACAGCTAACATTAGCTAAACGCTTCTCTGTGCAGAGTTATGACTGGTTTCCTGATGTGGTTTGCTCTAATTGATGATGGCTTTAAAATAAACATCTTTTGAGCCAACTTCATGACTCAGACAGCTAACGGCTAACTAGAGTCATATTAATAGTGCAACCAGAGGAAAGCTGGTTGATGAAACAGCTTAGTTTTTTACACGAGAGAGCAAACAGCCAAGTCTCCTGTTAATCACAGTGTCTTCTCTTGGCTAAGATTAGCTGGAGCCGCCACGAGCTTATGTGTCAACACCGCTAAGATAACAGTAACTCGGCGGCGCTAGGTGACTTCCCATTCAGGTTACAGTTAGGTTAGCTCACTTAGCGTTAGCAAGCCGTGTGTACAGTCAAGGCTTGCAGGCACTTAAAGCACATTAAAACACAGAGCGAACCCCCCCAGCCTGGAGTGTTAAGAAGCCAGCAACTTAGCGTGAACATATGAGAAACCGTAGGAAGCCAACAGCTGCTACACAATGCCGTCCTGCTGTCAAAGCCGGTAGGCCAGAGGGGCTCTTCGGCAATCCCACCCTTCCCTCGTGTGCCGACACGGACACCGAGGCAAGACGAAAAGTTTTCACTGATGTGCCGGCGGTTAAAAAACTGCTCTGCTTTACCGGAACCTGTTGTTAAACAATACAGTGGTCTCAAATGATCAGAAAAGGACAGTTTGGATAAGAAACTGCGCACTTACTACTCCTTGATGAGAACCATCGTAACTCCTCGCTTTTGGTGCTGCTGGTACTGCCCAGCGACCGCCGACTGCTGCTGACGTCATAGGCTCCTAAGAGTGGCGCCTGGACCCTCCCTCCTGTGCGCTGATTGGCCAAAGAACGGATAGGCGGAACCTTCTTAATTACAACAAGCAAATAGAATCTCTTTCTGCTGGCGTTAGTCCCGCCCATTGCAAGTCTGGTCTGATTAAGCAGCAGCATCATTTCAGATATATTTGCAAGGCAATTAAAAAAAAAAGATAGCATATGATAAATGTGAGCATGCAGCTTATAAGCTATCTATCCATTAGGGCTGCAAGTAATCTTTTTTTTAATTGTTGTCATTCTTCAATTGTTTTCCAGGTTATTCAATTAGTTGTTTGGTCTAAGAAATGTCAGAAAATAGTAAAAAATGACGTCTTGTTTTGCCCCATCTATCTATCTATCTATCTATCTATCTATCTATCTATCTATCTATCTATCTATCTATCTATCTATCTATCTGAGCTTCAACTGATGATTATTTTCATTATCGATTTGTCTGTCAATTATTTTCTTAATTGATCAGTTGATTGTTCAGTTCAAAAAAATGTCAGAAAATGGTAACAAATCTTGGTCCGTTTCCCCCAACAACATACAACTCAAAGATATTTACTGTACTGTCACAGAGGATGAAAGAAACCAGAAAACATTCAATTTTAAGAAGCTGGAATCACAGAATTTTGACATTTTTTTTTTCCTTCTTGAAATTACTCAAACCTATCAATATATTTCAGAAATAACTGGCATATCTACAGATTCCTGTCTATCTATTGTGCCATACATCAGAATAATGTAAAGTCAAGAATACAAGAAAGCAAACATGATGTTTTTATTGAAACAGTTTACTGATAAATGACAGATGGTTGTCATGAAACTTTCATGTTTAATCTCAAAAAATCATGGGCTAAAAAGTCATACATGGTACTTAACATTGAATAGCAAGAGAATCCATGCTTCAGAGCAGACACTCAATTCACAAAGAAATCAGGCAAAATGCCCTTTTGATTTCAATAAAAAATATTAAATCTTTTTTTCCACTCTATCCATCTTTACATGGTACAGGTTTGTTCACTTTTTAATTATATAAAAACGCTTAATACTGATTGTGAAACACTGGAATTAATTTACAAAACATAATAATAATTATTATAATATTAATAACAATAACAAACAATAATAACAATAACCATTAAATTTAAAAACAAAAATAAAATGAAGGAAATCAGTCATAGCTGTTGCATCTTGGCCCACACAAACAGCAAAGTTTTGGGGGAAAAGAAAATACCAAATGGCATTTACATCTACCTGACACACAGTTACACACAAACACAGTATCAGGTCGTTGAGTATTTCTCATTGCCATTTACAGTGTTATGGGCACAAAGACAAGACACTCTCTAAAGCATTCATGTGCCTCTGCAGGATCACACTCACTAACCCAAGAAATCCTTCTCAATTCGTCAGTCAAGTTTGGTGGACCAATAATGATCCTCAAAAAGTGCCCTTCTCCTCCAGCACACAGGATAGTAAATGATAGATAAAAGTATAGAACCGTTTTACATGTCTCAGCATTTAGAAGAAGGGAAAAATCTTCCAGGCGACAGGAACTTGTATCCATTGCCAGCAGGTAGTCGGATAGAACGAGCACCAGGGCTACTGCTTGTGGAAATAGTAGGTGATGGGGCCACTTTTCTGGGGTTGGAGCAGTGGTGTCCATTGGAAGAGTTCTTGCTACCCCTATCTAGTGACTGCAGCCCCAGCTCCCGCAGCTCCAGGCTGTCTTGGGTATCGTTAGGGGAGCAGTGGCGTGGGGAGAGGTTCAGAAGGCTCAGTACATCTCTACTGGCAGACGCAAGAGGTCCAGGATTGCCATGGACAGCTTTGACGGGACCTAGATGTTGCTGCTGCTGGGCTGCCGCATTAGCCCAGAAGGTCTTCAGATTGTGGATAGCCTGGACTTTTTCATCAATGACCCCTCTTCTTAGTCGGTCCAAGTCTGGCACATCAGTCGACGTAGAGCAGGCAGAGCCTGTGGAGGAGTAGGACAGAGCAGGAGACGGAGCACTTCCAGCCGGTGACTGGTGACCAGAACTGGGGGACACATTACTCGGGGAACGAGAGATGTGGCCACTGTATGGGGAGCTTGGGTATTTTAGTTTAAACTGTGCATGGCTGTCGAGAGTAGGTGAGGGGTGGCTGCCCTCCTTTTGGGAAGACTCAGAGACTGCAGGACTATTGTAGCCTGAGCTAATCTTCTGCAGCGAAGAGGAACGTGAGGGAGGTTTCGGTCTCGGGGAAGACTGAGCTCGGCCACTAGCACTGCTGTTAGGACGGCTGAATGCACTAGTTTCAGAAGAGCGGAATGTGCTACTCCTAGCTGAGGTTGCTCCAGCTGTCCCACCCTCTGCACCGGCCCGCTGAAGACTACCCACAGCGCATAAATGGCTGTGAGTCTCCTCCAGAATCTTCTGGGCCAGCTCCTGAGGATCCAGAGAGACAGCTTTTTCTTCCTGAGACTTGACAGTACTGTCTGTCTCGGTACTGGACTGATCAGATTCTCCTGTATCTGAGCTGCTCACTTTACCCACCTTCTGGAATGGTGAGTTTGGGCTGGGCACCAGGCATGTTTTGACAGGGGACGTAGGGGTGCTGACACTGCCCCTTGATGATACTGAAACGGTGTAGCCTCTGCCTGCTCCTGCGCTGGATCCACCAACAACCCCCCTACCCCCACGGTGGTGGCGTTGGCCGTGGCCTGGTGGCAAAGGCAGAGAGTCACAGTGACTTCCCAGTGGCTCGCTGCTAATAATGGAAAAGCCCTCATATTCCTCCTCGTCCTCCCGGGATCTCGTCACTGCAGCAGCCGCCCCGTGAGGAGAGGAGCGACTACGAGGAACATGAGAGTGTTTGTGGACAGAGTAGTGTGCCGTGGCCCCAATGCGTTGCCGATGCCCAAGGAAATCACATTCTGACTTGGAAGCAAAGCTCATGGATGAGGCTACAGAGCTGAGGCTATAGACAGAGATGGCATCTGAAGCTTGATTGTCCAGGCAAGGTGGAGAGAAGGGAAGGCTCGAGTATCCCATGGGCAGGGGGTTAGACACAGACTGGGCTGAAGCTAGAGACTCGAGGGAAGATGAGCTGTCCAGGCTCAGGCGCTTGGGCAGTTCTGTGGAGTCTAAATATAAGAGAAGATGGTAAAAGGAATAATATGACACATTATCAACAGTGAAAGCCCTGGAGATATTAGGAAAAACTGAAAATAAACAACAAGCATGAGGAAATTATTATACTTACCAAATAGCGCCAGCAGAGACTGGAGAGCAAAGTGCAAGGTGCGGCGGTTGGCTAGCTTGCCTGTCTTCAGCACCACTTCTTCTTGGCCTACCTCACATAAGTCAAATCCTGCATACACACACACACAAAAGGACAAACACTGTATCTGTGAGTCTAAAGGGACACATCAATGCATGGTGGGTGGAAAGCAAGAGGGGACAGGAATCTGTTTTCTTATGTAACTATTGACTCACCAAGAGCAGCCAGAAACTCATGGCATCCTGGCAGTCTCCATAGCTGCACACTAATGGACACCTGAATTGGCAGGAGGGAGAAATCCTGTTCTTTCTCTCCTGTCTGGAGTTGGACTAGCACCTGGTGGAGCTGGAGAAGAAAATAGACAAGAATACAATAAAATGAGCACTTCTGTGTGAGATGTGATTAATGATTAAAACAAATACGTGTGATCAAACCATTTATATTCTATGAAAATCAGTGCAAAGTTACTCAGTTCCTTTCTCTTAATGATTTTGCATTCATTTATTTGACGTCTTTAACATACAACCACATCTTAAGGGAGGGAACGCTGTCAAATTCTTGCCTGTAGTTTGTATCAGTTTATTTTTCCTAACATGTTTGAGTCCTGTGCATGAGCTATCTGGCAATGAAACATCTGCAGGGAACCAGAATGGAACCAGCTTGAGCTGTGTGGGGGTTTACACGTGGCCTGGAAGCACACTTGCCTGTTTTGTTTCAGGATTACTTGGCTAGGAACAGAGACACCTTTGTAAACTTGACGTAACTGTGCAGAAGGTAGAAACGTGTCTCTTCTGACTCTACTATTGTGAGAGGGCTGTTTTCACATCATAGTTTTATCCCTGCTACCGCCCTGAAACATTCCTCGGACCGGTTATAAACAAGGGTTGTAAATCCTTAAATACTCAAAATCCCTAAGATCTGGCTGCAGGAACTCGCAATGGAAAAATTATGAACAACGCAACACGGTAAATGTCAGCTACACTGGCACACAAAAAGCATTAGAACAGCAAAACTGATGATTAAAATGTCATGCAGCTTCTACTCTAGAAGACGGCGTTTGAGAAAGTTTAGTAAGACAGAAAATGGGGAGTGGGGGAACAGGGAAGAATGGGATGGAATGCAGGTAGGTGAAAGCAAACTTACCATTGCCACCATATTTTTAACAGCCTTCAGACCACACATTAGGGGCAGAGGAGAGAAAATAAGCTGTTAATTGCATGCACACAGGCCATTCACAAAGGACACAGAGTTCAGGTCAATAGGAAGGATAACAACAACAAGTAACAGTAGTGTTTAACACATTAAAGAGTTTAATGCAGTCAGCATACGTAGATTAGGTTGAGCATGTTTCATGTTCTGTGCATTGAAGCGTATATTTGCAACGTGAGAAAACAAAAGCTGCCAATCACAAAGTTACTGATGGGCTTTCACTTTAAGCATGTGACAGCCACATGTTACACACAAACAGGGATAAACCTCTGCAGCGGAAGATTAATCCTCTGGTGTCACAAGCTCGGGTACAAGAGAACAGGACTAAGATTGTGGCTCAGACTTTGTACTTGAAGCACTACTAGTTGGGCTTCAGTGCAGCATTTCAGTGCAGATTAATCTGTAGCTTGAGTTGCCAGTGCATTAGCGTGTCTCCATTTCTGACGTAACCAAGTTATAAAATGATATATCCCTCATATTCTCTTCCAGCAGGACCCTTATGCCAGAAAAGGCTTGCAAACATTTCAGCTAATGTAAGACGGAATGCCTCAATAGTTCCCAACATTAAATAATAGCAACGGTATTTGTCGTTTAAGCCAAAGACCAATTTCTATCTGGTGCATTAGATTTAAAAATCCAGCAGCATTTGTTCAGAGCTGCAGGGGCCTACCCGGTTGATGAGCTGCTCTCCTGCCTCTGAAGCTGTGATGAGTTTGCACAAAGCCTGGAGAGCTGGTGGTGGCAGACCTAAGGGATGGGATCAAAGGAACTTCTTCATTATTCATACACAAGGCACGTTCTTTATACCCCAAGCGAAATAGCACTAAACAGGTGATATATGGAGTGATATGAAATGGCACAAACGCACAGGACAGAAGTTTTAGGCACTTTAGATGTAAAATTTCTTTGTATAAAATCAAATCAAATCCAAAATTCATCCATTAGCTTGAAACTGACCGCACACATTCAGCTAAAGTCATAGAGAACTATCTTTCGTGACCAAAAGAACAAGGAACACTATGTCCCACTGTATGGCCCCCACATTGCTTTGATCTCAACATCATGGAGTCTGTCTGGGATTACATGAAAAGACAGAAGAAAACTAAGACAGCCTGAATCATAGAAGAACTGCTCCAAACTCTCCAAGATGCCTGGAAAAAACACACCTGTCAAACACCTTGAAAAATGTAGCTACCCAAGTGCATCCGGAGACCTGGTACTGTTTTAGATGCAAAGGGGAGGGTCACTGAACTGCATTAAGCTAACAGATGAATTAAACTCACTGGCATTATATTTTAAAGCCCCTTAATTGTAATTTTAGTGCCTAAAACATTTTCTTGTAGGGAAAAATACAGGCGACACTGAACAGATTGTGAATTATTCTGATTAAAATGTGATCAGATGTGTATAGTTTATCTCAGGTGCATACCCAGTAGTGACTGTAAAGTAGTGCTGCACTGTTGGAGTCTGTCTCCTGGGTCAGCGGTGGGAAAGAAGACAGCCGCAGGGATACCGGTGCCTGCAGAGTCAAGACGGAAGCCCACAGCTGTTAGCAGGGCCTGCCAACCTGGGACACCCCCCACTTTGTTCTCCACACTCTGCTGGGATGTATACATGGAGTTGCGTTGGCCATTCTGTATCCTCTGAAGAGACTTCTCCACCTGCAAGAAGCACGGCAATGCCAAATCAGTATTTTTGTGTATCTTTGCTTGTCGCATTTTGCATAGTAAGTCCTTGCGCGTGTGTGCAGATGTCTCACCAGGTGGAGTAAAACTCTCAGAGCATCACGAGCTCGATCTGGATACTGCAGAATCTCAGCCAAAGCTTGACCGATCAGGGAAGACGGGCTGTTAAGCTTCACATCATTGCCAATCAGCATGTATCCTGGAAAGAAAAAATGCAATAAAAAGAGCTCCATTACAAGATCATCTTTTTTAATGTGCTGATGTAAAATTAACGTGTAAATGAATGGCATCTCTAACCCGCCCAGTTGGAGGGGTGTGAGTACTGCTTGCTGCTCTGGACAGTCTTCATGGCATCTGCCAGTGCTGCACTGGCCTTGGTCCCATTCAGCAGGGCAGAGTAGAAGGCATGGACGAAAACCTTGGAGGCAGCAACAGGGACGGGCCACAAGGACACGAGAACACACTGAGCCCCAGCAGCCAGGAAGGCTCTGGTCAATCCCACGACACCATCTGCTGTGACCTTGCTGCTGGACTCCTGGTACGACCTGACGCCGCAATAGCACATAAGACGCATGCACAACTGAATTTAAAAAGCTTAACAATTAAAGCGTTTTCTTTTAGTATCTCTCTATCGAATGCTATTCTGTTCTCATCAGTTAAACTACAATATTTAAGACTTACATTTGATAAAACAGCCAACTTACTGCCTCAAAACTCTGAATTACAGAATAAACTATTGGAACTAAACTCAAAACAGAGATCACGATTTGAATTTCTCCTTAGATCTAGTCCACGTACCCCAGAACCACCAGCTTGACAGGCAATCGCAGGTCCAATATATCTGCAGCTGTAAGCAGGAACTCCTGAAGTGGTGGACTGTCACAGATGCTCTCCACGTCACTGCTGTCATCCTGCATGTGAAGAGACTCTGGGATGGTGTAGCCGCTTCCAATGGAGCCCTTCCTGCCTCGGCCACTGCTGCCTCTCCTCCCGCCCGCACCTCTGCCCACTGTTCCCACTCCCACGCTGCCACTCGCCCCCCCAGGTACACCCTCTGGGTTTGGGGTGAGCACCAGAGCTGCCAATTTCCAGGAAATGTGGGTGGCAAAGTGGGCGCACTCGGCTTGCGTGAGAGCACTCATCACCCTCTCCTTGGTGGCAGAACAGCCGGCCAGCGGTTGGCAACCCAGCAGCTCAGCAACCATTAGAGCCTCCTCCTCTGCTGAAGGCATGGGCCCCCACAGCCAGCGGTCCATTACTGGAGAGGGCAGTCGAGGGTTCCCCACCACTGCTGCCATTGAGACGCCACCACACGGAGCTGGTCCAGGACGACGAGAGTGAGCCTAAAAGCAGAGCAACAAAGTTTACATTGCAGCAAGGTTCAGTAATTCATTAAAGACAAGATCTTAAAAAAGCATCTGTGACATAATCTGCGAGCATAAAATCCCTTATTAGTTTTTACAGGAGTTTCAGTTTGAAAGAATAAGAAGTTAAACCTTTATACTGGATCCAAGGCCATGGATGGAGGGCACAGCGATGAGGCTGAAGCGCTCATACAGGTATTCATTAGAAGAGCTTCCTTTGAGCAGGGCAAAGGGGATGAGGTACAGCTCTCCCTCCAGCACCATCACCAGCTGTCTGTGTCTGCCAACAGGCCCGCTGGAGTGCATCAGGCCCTGTCACACAAAAGGATTAGCATGAAAATACACAAATATAAATTAAAATTCAATATGCAGTGCTTTTCTTTTCTATTCCTCCCAAATGCATTTTGTCTTATCTTCTTCTTTCTTGCAAAGAATTACATCAATAAGCAGGCAATGGCGCACAGAGCTAGTACTCACTCCCTCCATAGGTGCGATGAGCAAATCATAAAGTGCCCGGAGTGGAGGTTTTCCAAGGTTGCTGGAGCGACGAGGCAGGGAAGAGTTACCATCTTTGGCAGGAGACATTGTGTTGCTGAAGAGGCTGGTCATACTCTGGCAACTCCTGCAAAAACACAAGTACAGCGTTTTTTTTTGTTTAAAAAAAAATAACATTTTGTACATCATACTTTAATGCAGCAGTGTTAGACAGTTTACCACATCATGCACTTACTTACAGTAAGCTCCTATATTATATGCACACAACTCTTTCTGTTTTCCTATAGTTAAAAGATGCTCTTTCAAGATTTTGTAATCGTTTCCACAGGAAATTGAGAATACTAAGCTTCTCAACAGGGATCTTATGTGTCGAATTGTGAGCTTTACAGATGTGTAGGGAGTGTGGCTTGCTACATAGTGTTGCATCAGATATGGCTGTAATGTGGCAGTACAAAGCTGCTGCAGAAGAGAGTCATCCAATATTCCTATTCATGGAGGCGCTTCTTTCTTTTTTCTGTGATGCTTGCTTTCAGATCTAAGTTAAACCAAGTTAGAGGCAGATGAAAAAAAGGCCATACTGAGAAATCCAGCACGGCCTTTCTTCATCTGCATGTGATATGTCCTAATCCCTCTGTGAACACACGTATATTCACACAGTACAATTCCACTGAGAATATTATGTTAATACTAGCTGCTCCACTAGATGGCAGTATTGCACTGCTCTCTGGAGCTTAGAGACCCACAAATGGCACCCAGGTTGGCAGAATCACCGCAGGAGAAGGAGAGCATGGACCTTACATATAATTAAATCTCTGAGCTTCCAGTTGGTGGAGGATAAGTCTGTGAATGTCTTCAATGCACTGCCAACGACTGTATAGTTTTTAGTGTGTGAAACAAACAATAATAAGGTAGGTGACAGTCCACTGTCTTTTGAGGGATGTCTGCAGTGTGATGGGAGTGACAGCTCTCTGCTCAGGCAGGAACACCCTGCATACTGACAACTGTGCTAATAGTGGCCATGGGGTTAGAAGCCCTTTTACTTGGCCCTATAGGCCCCAGCTTTATGGCCATACTTGTCACTACTCTCCATCTGTTCCACCAGTCAGAGTTTCTTCCGGACTCCAGCCAACAGACATCTATCCTGCCCCTCTGGTAGCCCCAGGCCACTGGCTCCCCTCCAGCCTCCCAACACTCTGTCTCCCTCCCAGGCCTTGGCATGAGCCTCCATGGGAAAGCAAAACAATCGTTTGTTAGCCTGACGGGAAGAATGAGTGAGGAGGCACGAGATAAGCCAAGAGAAGGTGAGTGTCAAGTGTAGGGGGGGAAACGGTGAAAAGAAAAGACCGAGTGCAGTGAGGCTGAAGGTGAATATTGCATTCAGTGGCTGCCTGTTTGGTCTACAGTTGAAAGACAAGTCCTTAAGTGTGTTCTGAGTGGTAAACAAAGGTAAACAAGTCAACCTCTGTTACACGCTCCAGGGTTTCACATTGACTGAGTTTCTGGCTATGACATAAATAACCTTTTGTTTAATGTAGTGACGACTTAACCCTTTCAAAGCAGCAGCACTGTTTTATTAGTGTTATTGCAGATCTTTACTGACACCTTCATCAAGATCGTAAAACTATCTCCTTAGATGAGCCATAAAAATGTATTCAGTTATACACTGAAGACACATGGAGAATTTCATTATCACCTTCCACAGAAATCCTTCCAAGAATCTCAGTGTTAAAACAGGGCAACTGACAGATCTTTCAACACTTAGTACATCGTACCTGTACCTATTTTATTTAAATATTATTCAATTAAGGCTTATTATATACTTTAATCTTTCCTCTTTAATGTAAGTAATTGTGGGAATACTGCAGTCTTCATACCAATTCACTCTAATGAATGCTAATACAAATACTAATAGCCTAAACCTGAACATGTAAGGAATAAATGGTAGAGGAAAGTGAAGTGAAAGAGAGCCTCTAAAAAGCCCATACATCCACCTCAAGATATATGACTTGAAACGACAATGAGGTTTTCTTCATTTTCTCTTGCTTTAGTATTGTGATAGACGACAGGCTCCTAAGCACGAGGAGCTTTATAATGCAGCAGTTTTTTTTTTTTTTTTGAGGCCCAAAAGAATGAGCGGATTATTACCGGCAGCCCATTAAAGGGGCTTAATGAGGACCGAGACTCAATTAAAGCTGGAATTACCCTCTCATCAAAGAGCAGCTCAACTGTGGACGAGGACAGGGAAATATGACCCAGACACACACACACACACACACGTATCCACGCACATGCACACACTCCATCGGCATACATTACCAATCAGCACAATGTAAATGAATACTTTGCATACTGTCAATAAATAATACTCTGAACAAGCCACTGGCAGACTCAGTGAAATCTCATAAATCTGCACAACAAACACAGACAGGGCAAACATCTTAAAACCACATTGGTCTCAGTGTCTGGCAAACAGACACACACACATACACACATATGAGCACATCCACACACACGGAGACACATACACAAGACTCCATCAGAGTAGACAGTTGATAAGGGCTTTAGCAGCTTGGCTCTACTCAGTCTATTTAATAAGGAGGATTCACATGCTGCCTCTGTGCCGGCTAAACAATGGAGAAACGAGTCCTTTCACAGATGAGCCACAATACCCACGAATCTCCTTACCCAACCAGATATTTTTAATCTTCTTCTTTTTTTTTTTTTTTTTTGTTCTGTGGAAAAGTGGGTCTAAGTAGCACTCGGTGATTAAGACCGTCTATCATCAAGAGCGCAGGAACATCCAGGTGACGCGCAACAGTGTCCTACCTGTTGAACAGATTGTTTCTGGACACCATGCGCAGGAAGCCTGTTGGATCAGTGACTGAGTTAAGCTTGTTGTTGAGCTCCTCAAATTGTTGGTCCAACAAATCTCCCGCCTCGCTCTCCGTCTCACTGCTCGAACACCCTCTGAAAGAGAGAGAAAGAGATGGAGTGAGAGACATTCACGGCTGTAGAAATGCTGGCAAGAAAAAGGCACTTGAGCGCAGTAGACAATACACAGACTTACATTGTTTCTCTGCGGATAAAGCAACTACACACACACACACACACACACACACACACGCTCTTGGCCTAATTTCCCAGACTTGAGCCAACACCCTGATGGTAAGCAGAGTTAAATCCTTTCATTATAATGCTGGTAATTCTGATCCAGTCAGGGGGGAGTCAACCACCCCCACCCCACTATCGCTACCTCGCCACCACTCTCTCCCATCTCGCCCTTCATGCCTGAACCTCTCCTCCGATGCACCCATATCACGTACAATATGTCAGCTTCTTGCTCTCACAGTAGCTGAACTCGGGACCTCTCGGGACCACCATGGGATCTCTCATCATCGCGTGCTCACACTAGCATCACCACAGTTTTTTATTTCTCAAAACTCTACAGTATGCGGCTCATTTGAGATTCGTTCTCCTGGGATGTATACGCTAAAGGACCTTGAAATGCTGGATGGAGAACACAATGTAGTTTTAAAAAAATGAAAAGACTCCATAAGTTAATACGCTGATTTCTGCTGTCACAAAAGCAGCATCCCCTGCTCTCTTTATTATCCGTCCTTTCATGCACACATGCTCTCCCCATTTTTCTCCATCCCATTCATTTTCTCTCTCCACTCATTTCAGAGTGCTGCCTCCCTTTTCTCTGCACTCTGGAGAGTGAATGGGCTGGTAAGTGGTGCCATATTGTGCCCATCCAGGTGCAGTGGCGTGTAAGCATCTTCCCATTGGAGTAGTAAATGAGGTGGTAATGGGGCAGGAGGGCCAGGCTGCTAGGGTGGCGCAGACCGGCACTGGGCGGGCCAGCTGGGCACGATGGATCAAGCAGCAACTAGAGAAACGAAGCTCACGTCGAATGCAGCGTCCAAGCGCGGATGCCAGTGGGTAGTTTTAGCATTCAATACATCTCACCACCTTCTCCATCTCTTTCTGCAGAGTCCCTCTGGCTGCATCTCCTTTTGTCTGTGAGGTCTGTATTTACCAGCCTCTGCTTCTTTTTTTGACTTTTGCCCCATTGATTTTACCACCTCATTGGAAGCCCTTTCTCTCTTCCTTTACTTGTCACAATTGCTGTTTGTTAGCTGAATTCAACATCTCCAGCTATCCAAAGAGCCATTATTCCGTCTGATTTATTTCCACTGGGCAGAGAGTGGACTCCTTTAGGCAGGTAGGAGGTCTGTCATCATGGAGAGCAATGGGGCAGAATAACACTCTTTTACGCACAGACTCATGATGAAATAGCCATTCTCCAGCTAACTCAGGAGAAACAGATTTTAATTTAATTTTCCAAATCTCTGTTTTTGGTTTGGGATCCCGTGTGTTTCTACACTTCCATATAAAGATAGGATAACGAGGGCTTTCTAAAGAACACATTAGTGGCCTGTAGTGTCTTTAATTTGAGTTTCTGTCAATTAAGTATTATGTGGGAATGTTGTTTTGTTTTTTCTTCTTTTTTCATCCCTGCTTAGTAAACAAAGACAACAGCAATGTACAGGTTGAGTACAGACCTAATGGTTAGCCACATTAGCAGAATTAGGTTTTTAGATCAGCATGTTGCAGATTACTACTGAAACATAAAAAAGCAAACTGTGCATTCAAATTAAGTTATAAATTCTCAATTATTCAATATTTCTAAAAAGCAAATGTCAAGAACAACAGCATGGAGTAACAAGAAAAGAAATGGGGCTTTGTAAGGACTGAAATAGTCACCATCACACCATGCGGCTACTTGTGTCACTGAAATACTGCTGAATTCTATCATTTATTTTACAGAAGAGGCAAAGGAGAGATTGCAAAAAAAAAATCATTACAGGTGGCATTACTGCTTCCACATCTTGAATGCTACAGCACAGTCCATTAAGGGACTTGTTTAACCGTATGAGCCCAAGGCTATTTTTTAGGGTATTTTACTACCTTTACTTTTACTTTAACTTTTATCTTAGTTATTACTGGGGCTGCCCATACATGCTTTGTCTTGGGCTATTTAGCCTATCTAGATCTTTCATCATCTGATATGTTAATACTTCCACAGTTTTTCATGTTAGTCTTTACATCAAGGAGAAAACATATTTGTATTATGACATCATTGTTTTTACATGTAACTCAGCATAAAAATACTAGCAGTAGACATATTTTCATATTTGTGCAGAGGAGAGTGTCCAGAATTTGGAGATATCAGAATCATGATACAGTGGGATACTGTTTTACTTTTATAGGTGACCTGTGCTTTGACCACAACTTTGAATCATTGCAATAAAAAGCATTTCCAATATTCAGTTTTTCTTTTTTATATGGTTAGATATAATGTCATTCCTTTCCTGGAGACAATATGGAAATAATTTAAAAACTGGATGACTGAATTAACTAATAAAATCAGAAACGGGTCAGTTCTGCTGTTTATTTTGATGTTATTTTTGCAGAAGTTCGATATGTCTTTGGATGTACTCATATGTAACAAGCATAATTGCAAACTTCTGGTTCCCCTCCTTCTTGTGATATAATATGAATGTGCATTGAGTGCATTGCATAGATATGAACATATCTAGTTAATGTTATATCTATGCAATGACCAGAACAATGTGTGTGAAGACAAGTGCTGAGCTGTGTGCAGGTTGCAGCTATGAATAAATTTTATAAAAATTCAAGATTATTTATCACTGGCACTTTGTCGCACAGACTAGCAACTAGCATTGGTGGAAAGGTCAAGTCGTGCAGTTTCACTTGATATGCAGTACACCTCGCCGCAATAAATACTTTGAGAGCAATTCAACCGAGAACAGGGGGTGTGAATTTGGACGCAAAGTGCATCGGTCGTGCTCTAAGGGTAAATAGAGAAAAGCAAGTGGTTTACTGTTAAATAAGTATGTTATGATGAAGATAATGAGCCAACGACACTTTTCGGCTGTAAACATCTCACCTGCTGTAATAAGACTCTACTCCCAGAGCCTCACGGGCGCTGGCAATGTGCTGCTCCAACGAGGAGCCACAGATCACGCCGCTGACGCCTCCCTCCTGGAAGTCGGACCCTCCTTCCGTCACACCCTCGCCCAGGTACACCTCGTGAAACTTCAGGATGCCTGCGGAGAGAGAGAACAGAGGGCAAACGTGACTGTCTGCTCTCAGGTGTTTACACAGTGAAAGTCTAATAACAAAAAAATACGTTCAACAATTTTCCGCCTTTTTTTCTAATACGTTTCTATCACTCGCTCACGGCAGGGGGGATATTGGATTATTTCGGCTGAGAGCTGTGAGTGAGGCGACATGTAGCAGTGCATCTGTGGAGCAAAATGAATAAAACAAATAATGTTCAATAAAAGATAAGAGTAGGCTGCCTGTGCCATCTGCTGCTTGCCATGAGAGCGCAGTTGAGCTTCAAGCAGGAGGGGAAGAGCTCACTGGGAGACGGAGTACAGGCTGGTGTGTGTGTGTGTGTGTGTGTGTGTGCAAATGTGTGAGTTTGTGGGTGTGTCAGCGCTGCATAAGTGCATGTCCTAGCATGCACGCTTTGCATTAATTGCATTTAAATGAACAGTATACGTGAATCAGGTGCGTATCTACAGATCGGACAAAACTGCAGACTTTACATCAATTAAGTAATTATGATTTCAGTAGCCCTTTTTATTGACGGCAGACTCTTTGAGCTGGCCGTGTTTGTGTGCCAGCTGGATGCCAGGGAATGCCAGGAAGTGACAGACAGGCGATTAGTGAGCAAGTGGCTCCCTCTTAGCCTTGGGCAATATTCAACGCTTTGAAGATCGACACCGGTCCCAGTAGTGTTCCTCCCCTCCGTATGACTAGTGCTGGGGGGTCAAGTTCATCTGGTTGCCTGGGAGCTGGATTTGATCAAATGTTCAGGCCTTGTGGCATGGGACGTGGGTCACAGCTCTCATTTCCTCTCTTTACAACAGAGAGCAGAAGAGAGCCAAAGCACGGCTAACAGCGTGGCAGCCTCGGGGGTCATGTGACATGCACCGTAAGTTCACCCCGCAGCTTTGCCTGTTCTCTTTGCGAAGCTGGAATTTTTCACGAGTCACATAAAACGTGCAGCACCTTAATCTCTGTGCCTGTGCTGGTGTTATTTGGCGTGTCAACAAAGAGACAAAAAATGGAGAAGTATTCAAAGAAGCGCCAGGAGCGAGCAATGCCAAAGGAAAATGAAAAGTAAACGCAAATAAAGACACGAAAAAACAAAGAAGTCACAAGGAAGGGAGAAACTGAAAAATTATGTTTTGACTTGATGTAAGACCAAAGCGCTTTCCTGTTGACATGTGTGAAGATGTTCCCAGTGTTGTTTGGCTGTGTCACTGTGTGTGTCACAGTCAATTAGCATGGTTCATTGGCGGATGCCTTCTGGGGTGAAAGGCGTAGCAGGGGGGCAAATCTTAGCCGTGGAGTGGCAGGTGGCACTACGGCTTGGTGTTAAAGCTGCCCTTCTTACCCCCGCAGCTGAAAACAAGCCTCTAGCTTCTAGGCCCTTTTATCTGCTTTGATTTGAGCAAGCAAGTGTGTGTTTGTGTGATGCGCTTTCACCTGTGTCGCTATTTTGCTTTAAACCATGTGTAAGAATGCTGCTTTCATACAGACAGAACACATCAGAGCTATTGATCGATTTAATATTTTGCATTCATCAAACAATTGCAGTTCATTTTGTGTTTGAAAAACTATTTTTCATCTTCGGGGTCTATGCTGTGTGCAAGGAGAAAAAAAAAATCAAATTTAGCTTGAGAATTACACGCACTTAAATGTGGTAAACAAAGGACTGTGAGAAAAATAAATAGGTTCAGGAATGACTGGCCAGTAAAAGTGCAGTGTTCAGTTATATACTGCAGAAAAGACTGTGTTAAATAGGAAAAGAGTAAGAGGAGGGCAGGAAAGGAGGATAGGAGTTCAGCACCTTAATAAAACAAAATACAGGTTGAGCAGTAAACCACACTGATAGTCAAACCTTACCTGCTCCTGGAGCCAGCAGCCAACTGTACAGGTAACCAGCAGCCATGGAGAAATAAAGCACCAAGGCCCTCTGGCTGTTGACGGTGTCCAAGATGTGCTCCACTGTTACTGGGGTGTAGGGGTCTGACTCCTGCTGGCCCGTCTGCCTCTCCACCAGCAGATCAGCAAAGGCTCGTGTACGACCTCGCTCTGCTACTGCCAGCGCCTCGTCGTGGTGACCTGGAGTGTTCAGAGGTCACACCAATTAATGGAAAAATTCTAAAAGCTAATCTTTCATGTATGTGTAGAGGCACAAACAAATTTTGATTCAACAGCATGAAGACGTAAGTGAATGTGTGCTGGCATACCTAGGCTGACAAGGACCCTTTGGAGAGCCTGGTAGCAGGAGGTTTGTAGGTCAAACAGAGAAAGTTTATAGTCGGTGCTGTGTTGAGCTTCATGGCGGATGGTTTCAAACAGTGCAGATGCCCGGTAGAGCTGTGGACAAAGGACAGCGACGACATTTAAAGATATTCTCATACAAGGCGATTATAGAGTAAATATATATTGAGACAGATATCACGATTGAGGGTCAAGGGTGGTCCGGTGTGACTTTAAAGACAGAGCGATGGTACCGGGACTGCCTCCTCTATAGGTATAATTCAAACTCAATAGATCACACAAAAAAATGTAGGCAGTCAAGACTCTATTAGAAGGATCTTATGAATAAAAATGTCTGCCAGTTGCTGTGTGTATGGTTAGGCTTTCAAAGAGGCGGAGTGATTTTGGCCACTAGATGGTAGCATCCCACCTCACAGGTCATCGCTGATCAGACTTTCCTTCACTTCTGTTTCTCTCTCAGCAGAGGAAAGTACTGTACTGTAGCTTGATGAATGACCATCAGACACAAGTAAACCTCTCTGCAGCTCTTATTCGTTAGGACACTGGAAAGGGCAGTGAGAAGCTAAACAATTACCCGGGCATCTTGGATAGACAGCATCCAAGGAAATAAATGCTTTGTGAATTCAATAGGCCTGTCTGTCTTATTGGGCCTTTCTATTCAGTGCCAGACATTGGATTGAAGGAAGGAGAGAGACAATGGAGAGGTGGGGTGGCAGGCAAGGTTGCACACCGGCCAAGCAGAGCTGGCCAGGATTGCTGATTCATGGGAGCCTTTATTGATTTCCTATTTCTGCACCTATAGCGGCCCTGTGGGATGACGGGGACTGCTATAGAGCCACTCTCCAGGCGTCCTGGGGCCAGCAGAGAGGGTAAAACACTCACACGGGTGGACCATAGTTCATGCAAGACAAAGAGCTGCAGTGGAGAAAAGGTTGTTGGTATGGATTAAATGGGTTCTATCGGCACTGTGGCTTTGATAGGACAAACAGGAGGAGAAAGAGTGTGTGCATTTTCTTGTGAGCATACATACAGTATATGCATACAGTGTAGCTCATCTGGCATATCCCAAGGTCATGCAGAAAAAGTGTGTCAGAGGAAGTGTAGGGGGAGCGTGGAGATCAGCACAGATTCTGTGTGTTCTGCTGCATTAGTGCTAGTAGACGGAGCTGCTAGTCTCAGGCTGATTTTGCTGATAGGGCTGTGGGCTGATTGCTGCAGTGCTAGTTTAATCTGTTCGGCTTGCAGACACCCCCTTTAAGAGTGAAACTAATTTCTCCCAGTGCCTTTTCTTCTGGCCTGACCCGTCCTGGCACAGATGAAAAGGAAACAATCCCAAAAGTGCTGCGTCCACAGTGACTTGCTTGGCTGCGTTACAGGTAAAAAATCTGCTACATTCTTCGGCGGCTGTGCATTCGGATCACAGGCTCTTGTTTTACTGTCACTAACATGGCTTTTATCTGACATGTTAAGTGAATGTCAATGTCATGCTGAATCGGTAACGTGAGCAGAGTTTGATACGAGCATCTCTCTAATGATTTTTAGAAAATAACCTCCCTGGGGAAACTCTCATCCTCTGTGTCAGATGATATCAGAGGTAAAGGCTTGTAATCTACAGTGTACCACTGATATTTAAGTAAGAACGAATTTATTGATTCACGTTCGCTGAGATATGAACGCGAGTGCTTCTCAGAGGAAGCGTGCGCCGCTCAGGTGGCTGATTAGAATCAGGACACGTCAGTCCGTGTGTCACGGTGAACACTGGGATCACAGCGAGGATGGTAAAATACAATTAGGTTTAAATATATAGAGAATGAGGAACATAAGGTCAAGTACTCTCAGTCTGCACCTATGGATGCTTTATAAATGTAAATACAAGCCTTTACAATTGTGGTATGAAGTGGGTCAGGGTATTTACCAAGGTCATTTGTAGCGACAGGGCAGCTCATGAATAACCATTTGATCTATACACTGAGGACAACAGTGTCCTTTCCCACCACCAATTCACCCTGGGGGCTACAAGCTGACAGGGAAAAAAATCTTCAACATAGTTGTGGTGTGAAGGACTGGATCACAGTTAGCTGCAACAGGGATAACACAATGTTAACATGGACTATTAGGGTCTTAAGGTCAAGCATTAAACTGGAAAGCAAACATGCAGTGGAAAATATGTTGCATTGGCTTGTTAGAATAATATTTTGCTTTAATTGAACACAAATTCCTCACTATGACTCATGAGCACTCAGCCTCTGCTCTAGACACCACCTTGGTTCAGTCTTTCTTTCCCAGCTCTTGTTACAGATAATTGCAAACAGACAGAAGTAACTTTTTGAAAAGTATGATGCAGGACCAAAAAACAAAGCTATCTGGGTCACATGGATGTAAGTCGTGTGCGTGTATCATAACAAAAATGTTTTGGACTAGATTTTGAAAATGAAAGCAGCTGAAAAACATCCCAACAGACACACGTGACAGCCACTGCTGTTCGCTGACTGTTCACAGACTTGTGTGTGGATACACAAGTCACGGAAAAGAAAAAATCAAATCTTGAGCTGCAGTGTGTGGACAGACTGCAAAGAGAGACGTTAAGGGGATATTCCATGCTTGCCAGGTGGGCAGTGGGCTGAAGAGGAGCGAATATGTGTGTGTGATGCACAGGCTTGGGGCTCCTGAGACCATGCACATAGATACAGAAAAATCTTCACTCATCTGTCGCCTGTCTACTGAGATGACAGCATTTACCAGCTCAACAGACTCTCCCCAGCATATTGCCAGCAGCAGTGTTCAAGCTCTATAGCCAACTCTCCTTTTTTCCCCTCCTGTTGTTCTCTCTTCTCTGAGCTCTTTCTTTCACCGTAGGGGCATTACTGAAAACTTATTTTCCACCCTCAGTGTGTTTGGACATCTCCTTCCACCTCTCATTTGTAATCTTTGCAGACCTCTAAGCTAACAGATGTGGGCTTATTGGAGGTCAGTTTTAACTACAAGAGGTGGATTTGCTGGAGGGAGTCCAGATGGAGAGGAGAGGAGAGGAGAGGA